>NC_140916.1:28256955-28325365 GCF_045865225.1 Trachurus japonicus | reverse complement strand
ATGGTTGTTTGATGTTGCTCAGGTGCTGAATCACCCTCAGAGGTCTCCTTCTCTCCTTAACAGACAGACCAGGTGATTACACTGAGGGAAAACACAGAATATAGCAGCTTACATGTCAAAGTCAGTGTTCAGACACAACACGCCCTGAAGGAGAAACATTTACTGGCATTTTTCTCGGATAACTTGAAGTGAATAGTTTGGGTTATTTGATGATGGACTGAATGTCAAAACAAAGTAAAGTTTAGCGTTTTCTGACTCATGCAGCTGATCCACAGCTGCAACAGGCACATTTGTGGGTAGGAATAAAACAGCTCTGCAGCTGAGAGAAAATGTAGTGCTAAAGTGAAATGCTGTTTGGATAAACCTAAATGAAGTGTTGATTATAACAGGTTTTAGACTGTCTGAGTGGGGGTCTTTGAAAAGACTCAACACAGAGGATTCCTGGAAACAACAAGGCATAATATCATAATATCTAAGTATAGTCATATAATATGTTATGACTAACTATAGCAACAACAACAACAACTTAAAACAGTGAAAATGGAACACCTATGGATTAATATTATATTGTTTTACTCTTTGATTTTTGGGGTGGTTATATATTTTTCACCTCATGACTGGCTGTATGAGGGTTGGTGGGATCTTTATTCAGCCTGCAGACTGAAGTAATTGTGTGGAAATAGTGAATTGCTCTTTCAAACTGTGACATTGACAGAACGATTACATTTAAGACAGGTGATGATCTAAATGAAAAATATCTGTCAAACTCAGGCCAGTGCAGGCCCATGAGTCCTGTGTTTTTAGGGAAATATGAGCTGGTGCTGCTGTTGCTTTTCTACCAAAAATGGTTACATTTTAAGAGGGGTTGTCAGTGATTGTCCCAATGACTTATACTGTATCTCTTCTAGAAACAAAAACAAGCATTACTCTATTGATACTTATCAGTAGGTGACGTCACGGTGTGTTCCACCTGGCCGCCGCCATGCTGGGTACCGAACACTGAGTTAACCTCTATTCAGCTCAGTGCAGCCACGTCCTCTCTGACTAGAAGACTGCTGCCTGATGTAGTTTGGATATGGATATTTCTCATTTTGATGGCCTTGCCTTGAAAGCACACACCTCCAGCACCTTTCTGCTGAGACGAGCTTTGACAGCGCGGTGCGCCGCTCTCTCTCCCGTTAAAACTTAATCTAGCTCACCCAGCGGACCTCTCTCTCTCTCTCCTCGTCTCTCTCTCTCTCTCTCGCTCACTGTCTCTCTCCTGTTACTTATATGTGTTTAACCAAATACACGAAAAGCCAAATCAAATCAAAAATGCGTAGCCCACTTCTTTTTTCTTTTTTAACTCACAGACATTTTCATAAAGTAATAAAATATCTGGACATTTTGCCATCGTTAACATTGAGACAAAAGGCTGCAGGAATGGAAGAAGAATTCGGCAAATCATCTTATCACGCAAAAAGGCACAACAAACAGGTTTTGCAGTGCACAATGGTTTGCACAAATAAGTCTTAATATGCGCAACACCTTCTCATCACAATCCACGCCATCTACACAGCTACGTTATCAGCTCAGCTGTTATTAAAACCCAACTCATCAGGACGCGATGACCACCACTCACATTAAACAAACCGTTAACTATTAATCCACACTCAAACCGAGGCAGCAATAGTGTTAACTGTACTCAACAAGCTGTTATTACAAGGTTTACAACAGATATGACAGACAACCTGGGCCGTGTGTGTGTGTGTGTGCGCGCGTGTGCGTGTATAAGAAAGGGAGGGAGGGAGGGAGGGAGAGAGAGAAAGTAGGTAAAAGCTGCTAGCTGTTAGCTACCGTAGCTCAGGCGTCGGTCTCCCGTCAGGTAAAAGCTGCCGTTTATTCCTCAGATGAAGCTCATGTTGAGCCTCTCCGGTACAGTTATCCATCACTGCTGTTGAATTAGCCGCTAAACTGCTGGACGCTAAAACCGAGGGGGCGTCTGTGTGTTTACAATTCACGAAAGCAACGTGAACGTACGTGCTGCTCACACTCAGTAGAGTGAGGCAGCCTCCCTTGGCGTACATGTCTCCCAAGCTGTTTAATGACGGTAAAAATGAAACAAAGTAAATATCCTGCATAGTTTCTCTTTTCTGTGCTGCGCTGATCAGAGCGGCGTCCCTAGCAACGGTGTATTTTACTTAGCAACGATCTGTTAAACAGGAATAACAGACTGTTAAATGCAAAATCAAGATGTAAATAAATATCAGAAATATCAATAAATTATCGGAATACGACATTCAATAGAGCCATGTAATAAAAAAAGGTTTATCCACTATTTTTGTGAGATTTGATGTCACAGCCCATAGACTGCCTTTGGAAGTCGGTACCCAAGATGGCGCTGTGACCGGCTGCGAACGCTGTGTGACGTCACGTGATATCTATCAATACTTTTTTGTTGTTGTCTTAAGTTGAAAGATTTAGGATAGGTACAAAAACTCAATGGGACTCGGTGAGAACTTATCAAATTAGATGTTTCTGCAATAAAAGGATATGGGAAAAAAAAAAAAACAGCACATATGGAGGAGGTGATGAAGAAGATGGTGTGATCTGGGAGGGGGAAAAAAGGTAGAACTAGAGGGAATAGGGGGAGAAAAGAGAAAGCCCCCTGAGAGAAAACAGGAGGGAGATGTGTGAGAAGAGAGACAGAGCATGTGAGAAAATAAAATAATAAAGTGTGAGTCCTATGGGTTCAGAATGTGAGGGAATAAAAATAGGTTACTAGAAACACATATGTGACCAGCAGTGACCAATGCTATTCAATTAACTGTGGAACTTTAAAACAGGACTGTTATGGTGAACCAGCATTGATGGTTCTATATTATGTTACAATTTAGTTGTAATTTTAGTTGTAAGTTTTAGTGTTCAAGTCCTGACGGCTGATGTGAGGCTCATATTTTTCATAGTGTGGTGGAAATTTGCTATTTCCGTGACAATAGAATACAGAATTCTGGACACTGTGCATTGTTCTCTTTGATGCTTTCACAGTATTAACATAGAAACCGTGTGCTTTTGACCCAAAAAGACATAGAAATCTACATTCATACAATATTGGACCAATATTCCTTTTGTGTTAATAACAACACTTCATACCATGGTGATGGCATGTGATAGTCAATTTGTTACTCAGTTCATGTAGTTGACTTTTTATCATCTATTAAGAATAATTTGTCTTTCTGAACGCTTTTGTAATTTTCCACACAACAGCAGGTATCAGTGAAGTTGGTCACCTGAGGAGACGGAGGTGTGCAGCCCGTCACCTGCTGCCCTTCATCTAACAGCTAACTGTGGCTGCTCCTGACTGGGCTGTTGACTCCCTGCAGTGCGGAAAATGACCATGTCTTCTTCTGTGGTCACAAATTTCTTGATTATCAATTAAGGAAGTTGGTTCATGCAGCGACAAGCTTGTTGCATTTCCTGTGGCTTCTTCTCACTTCTTGTTCTTCTTGTTACTTTGATTACTTGACAGACCACTGCCAATAAACAAACTTATTTGGAGATTTTTTTTTTTTTTTTCTGAACCATGACCTTTAGTATTTGTTCAGTGTTGTGATGACTCCCATAATTAAAGCAGAAGTAAGCGGAATATTTGTGTTAAAGGGACAACGAGGAGTTTTGGAAAAGCAAAGCGTTTTCACACGACATTTATGAGCCTCCGCGCGCACCGTAAAATTATTTGACCGGCGCAAGACAGACTCATGTTTTCATTCATCAATAATTAAAGTCAGAGATTCAAAGAGGTTCACATACTGTCGTAGTTCCGACCATAAACGGCGATTCGGCTGCGTTATTCTCATGACTCGCCGCGAAACCGAAAGTAAGGAAACGCTGGTCGGCTCGCCCAACATTTCCACCACCACTAATAATAACAAAATAACGATAGAGACAAAACGATATATTTATCGAAAATGGGCCCATTAACAAGTGTGGGTAGCGGAGATTCATCCACATTAACGTGAGACTTTTTTTTATAACCAAATAGAAACTCCTCGTTGTCCCTTTAAGATAAGTCTTAAATAGTTATATCTTCCAACAGCAATCACTTACATAGAGTGTTTGGTCCGAAACACGGGTCTGTCAGTCACTCTGCTCTGCTGTAAGCCAAGGAGAAAACGTCTTGTATACTTCCTTGTATCCTACAACTTTTATCCAATGAGGAGAGAGAATGGCATGAAGGGCTGTGTGTGCAGCCAAGGGATGCGCGTGAATGTGGTGACGTAGGGACGAGGACCAATAGATCCATGACGAGGGCGGGGGCTGCCAACTCCATCGGCTGACAAGAAGTTAGCCAAAACGACCAGATCGCTCACTTCTGCTTTAAACAACACAAAACAATTAGAAAATACCATGGATAAATATAATCTGTAATTCTGTGTAAACATCTTCTCATATCTTTTTATTGTGGAAACACATCTTATACTGAGTCCCAGTGAGTTTTTGTACCTCTCCTAAATCTTTCAACATAAGATGACATCTCCTTCTTGTGAAAAATAAAAAATAAAAGTATAGAGTACCGCTTGTGTGTCTGAATGGAAGTAGGCCTAAATATCTGCAGCCAGGTTCTTCAGCCTGATAGAAACCCTGGAGCCATCAGCCATCATTCTAAACATGATGATTTACATCATGTTTAGAATGAGATATTCAGCACAGGTAATAATATTTGACTGTCCACACACAGACTGTACATATAACCATATTCCTCACCGTGCTTCCCCCTACTGTCTTTTACACTTCACCACTCTCTGTCTGCTCCTTGGTAGTAATGGAGGTCTTGAATAAAAGATGTGAAGATGTGATTTTTTTTTTTTTCAGATGCTCTGTTGTGTAGATGTGCAGAAGATAACTCCCTCCCCCTCCTACCTCCACCGAACCAATTATTTTGACAACAACAAGAAGACACACACACACACACACACACACACACACAGCAACTTTTAACTGATCTTATGATGCATACACATGAATATACATTTTCAGGCTGACTCATAGTTTCCTGCGTGATGTGTGCATGTGTGTTGTTTCCCTTCAAATTAAGGTGTGTGCGAATGTGTGTGTGCGCTGTGTGCGTGTCACAAAATGATAGCAGCACCTTTTCTGTGCTGAGTTGAGAGCGAAAAAGAGACAAGAGAGACATGTGAAGTGCATCCATTGAAGCGCATTCAAAGGCGGCAGACCTCGTCAGACCAAGAAACATCCTGGAGGAGCTGAGAGAGCGGCTGCAGGCCCTGATGGAGGACAGAGGAACGAGGTGGAGGCAGGTGGAGCAACAAGAGCCCATCAAATAATGTTTTCAATTGTCTATCAGTCGGACCAGGTAGGCTACTGTTACTATTTCTACACATCTGCCAGATACATGTCCATGTGTTGACACAGGAGACCCATGTTTCTTTGTTCATTTTCTTCCTCTCACACCTACTGAAGTGTATTCCCCATGAGCTGTTGTCCCAAAAACACCATTCTTTATTTTTTGTGAACTTAGAAACCACAAAGACTGTGACTCTGGTGACATCCAACATTTTATTGTACCAGAATATAAATCAAGGAGACATTTGTCTAACAGACTCAGATTTTACAAATCAAAAGTCTTTGAAACATGGACAGTAAACGATCATGCATTTAATCCTGAACTGTCCCTACCATCTGGATGTGTTGTTAAAACGGCCCTCAGTGATTCCCATGTAATTATTGACAGATATTTGGGTGTATAGCTCAGTCACTTGAGGGTAATGATAGTGCACAGGAAGCACAGACTGGGTGACTACAGAGTGGCTCGCAGCTGCTCGCCTAAAAGTTAGGATGCTAACAGCTAATTTTAGTAAGAAATAGTTAGCAAACAGCTGGCTAATTACATATCCAGCAAACACGGAGCAACGAGGTTAATGCACATCTCTCTTCTTTTAGCTGTGTGTGTTTTTGGTGGTGATTTTGTAACTCCTTAGAGAAACAGCTGGTAGATTTCTCTGGAGGCTAAACCCTCCGCTATTGTAGCCTATTGTCTTTAGCTAGTTGAAAACTTCAATTTGCTGTTTAGTGCTAAGCAGGTAGCGACGAGACGTAATGTTGTTGCTAAACAGCAGCTGCCTGCCCTCTGGAAAGATAAGAGACTGAACCGACTGAACCTGCAGGCAATTCACCAATCAAGAGGGCAAAAGAGGCCTGAGGAGCACAGTGATAATGGGCTATTGGGCTTCATCTGGGTTCACTCAGGAACAACAGCACCCCTTCATTGCACTGTTTGGTTTATCTTAAATGATTGTTGTTTCCTTTAGTTTGTTGTTTTAGTTTAGATTTGAGGTCTTTAGTAGTCCTACTTTCTTTCATGATTGGTTTGGATTCTTTATTTATCTTATAACCAGACCTTGAGGAGACCTTGCTGGTGAGCATCTGGTGGCCTGGCCTGGTCAAGTAGCAGCCTGGAAAAGCTACATGGAAGCTGCTAGACCCACAGCAGGTGGCGCTGGAGTTCAGGTTTGAGTGTGATCAGACGGCAGCAGGAAAAGACAATGATGTGGGTGTTCCCTATTTCCTTGAGGAACATCTACAACCTTCTGCTTTACCTGCTGCCACCATGACTCAAACCTAAAAAAGAGATGGATGGATGGCTGGATGGATGTCATGAATCTTTGGTTACCATAATAACAAAGTGCTTCAATTTGTTGAATACTTGAGATTAAAGCAGAAGTAAACATAATGTTTGTGTTAATATAAGCAGGGTGCGATTTGTGAAAAAAACAGGGGGGGGGATAGTTTGCGGGGGGGGGGGTTGGGAGAGTCCTACCGCGCCCCCACCCCCCGCCACCGCACCGTACCTCCGCACCTGACAACTACCGTTCTTAACCAGACTCTGGTCTCCTAGTGGACCGGTCTGGCTCCAAGTTTGAGTAACATTTTTAAAAAAAGCCTGTAGTTGTGTTCATAGAGACGTAACAGGTGTGGCACGACAAGCTGTGATCAGCTGTGGTCATTGAATAGACTATAGGTCATTTCAATTTGCGCATCTGTGTTTTTTTCCTTTTTATTTTGTTTTATAACATTTATATGTGCATCGAGAGTGAGTAATTGAGCGAGTGCGAGAGAGAAACGGCGGGTGCACCAGATGATCGCCAAGTTACCGGCAAAAACTGAAATGAGACGGTCAAAGAGAAGAAAAACACAGAATATCCAATAGGCTATATGTCCAAGAGACTTTGTCGCGAGGAAGGCTCGGATGGTGGCCCAGGTTTAGTGATGAGGAAACTGTCACTGCAGCTGCGCATCTGTCAGCAGCTGCTCCAAACAGACACGTCACTAACTTTAATTTGAAGGGACAGATTAGATGTTGATTTTGTTAACAGTGACTTTGTTGCACCCAAACATTAAGCATATAGAACAGACCCGGCTTGAGACCGGCTTTTATTTGCTCAAACCTGGAGACAGACCCGACCCAGTGCAACCGGCATCTCGAGACTCGCCTTTTTTTTTTTGGAGAATTGACAGTAGCCTAGGCTACATATGACGGTCTGGGAGACGCTGTGCGCTACTGTAGGGGGGATGAGAAGGCTCGCGGTTCAAATGATGTAGACTTGATCTAAAGTAGGATATTACTCTGTCTGACCAGAGGGGGGGACAACACGTATCCCCACCGGGGATGATAATAAATGACCAGAGGGGGGGACATCGAAAACAGAGGGGGGGGAAATCCCCACCATCCCCCCCGGCAAATCGCACCCTGAATATAAGTCTTAAATAGTTACATCTTCCGACACCAATCACTTATATAGCGTGTTTGGTCTGAAACACGGGTCTTTCAGTCACTCTGCTTTGCTGTAAGCCGAGGAGAAAACTTTCCTTGTACCCTACAACCTTTATCCATTGAGGACAGAGAACAGCATAAAGGGGCAGTCCTCTCTGTGTGTGCAGCCAAGGGATGCGCGTGAATGTGGTGACGTAGGGACGAGGGCGGGGACTGCTAACTCCATCGGCTGACAAGTTAGCCAAAACGACCGGATCGCTTACTTCTGCTTTAAAGAAACCACATAACCTGTTAGTTTCACATGGAAATCGAACACCATTCTCCTGTTTCACAGTCCTGTGTTTTGTTTATCCGTCTATCCACCACATCCTTCTTATGTGGAGTTCATACCTAACTACAGTTTTTGTTTTGTTGTTGTCGTAATTGCTATGACCACTAGATTTTCAATGGACTTCTACTGTTAATCAACATCAGATCAATAAACAGGGTGTAAACAGATTGACGATCACCCAGAGGAGACTGATCATTTCACTGAAAATTGGATGAAAACAAAAATAAAGAAATGATTTTGGCCTCGGTCCTTCTGAGCTGCTGAAAACTCCTTTAGAAGGAGCAGAAAATCCCCAGAGAGGAGTTCTAATTCTAAACAGAGATATCCACTGCGTTTTTAACAGACAAGATTAGAACAATGATTGATAGCAGAAATTACATTGTCTCATGACAGATGGTAACAAAGCTTTGGTTGGATGAACCAAGAGATTGAAAGAATAGACCCTGTAGAGGTACGGTGTGATGAATTTAGAGTAATACTTTTATGAAACCAAAATGGATAAATGGCTTACACAGTGTTATATAGATATGCATCCACACCTGTTACTTACTGTAGCTATACAAGATTAACAGCAGGTTGTAGAGCTATAAATAAAAACTTATAGTGATATACAGTTTATCCCAGAAAGTTAAAAGTGTTATGAAATGTTCCCTTTGCTATTAACACTAAGACTGCCAGCATTATTCTGAGGTTTTAAACCTTTAAAGGCATAGTTCAACATTTTGGCAAATTGGCATATGTCATCATCCCTATATCTTAGAAGTAGGTTTGTTATCTTTAATTGTCGGTGCAAGCTATCTTTAGAACAGCGGAGCAGCAATCACTTTTAAAGACTCATCTCTTCTCTCTGGCTTTTAACTCACCTTGACACCCTGACTTTTTATGTTTAATGTTTAGTATAGCTTTTAATTGTTTTATCTTATCTTAGTAACTGTTTTTACGGCCCTATTTTTCTGTTAATCTATGTTTGATGATTTTGTTGTTTTATTTATACTGCTAGCACCTGTATGTTGTGCAGCACTTTGGGCAACCAAGGTTGTTTTTAAATGTGCTATAGAAATAAACTTTGAGTTGAGTTGAGAGCCGTGAGCTGCTCAGAGCTATGCTATAGAGGCTAATGGGATTTCTTGGTTTCCCTCATCAAACTCATCAAATACACAATCCAACAACTCCAAAACACTCTTGTGGACAAGTTGTGACCTGCATATTCACCACGCTATGAAATAATAACGCAACGTTACGAGACAGAGTTGTTTTGTGTGCAGATCACAAGTTGCAGTTCCCTTCTCCTGGTTTCACCACCAGGATGTGGTTTTGAGTGAGATGTCTCTTGCTGCAGACCCTCATGTCCGCCTCACAATGTTGTCCAAACACCTCCACATGACATACCCACTGGCATGAGCTGTAATTTGTGTTTACAGCTAATTAGGAACTGCTAGCATGCTAACATGCTTGATATCATTTGCAATCATTACACCCGCTAAACATCACCATGTTAGCATCACTGTGTGATGTGTTTCCTCTCCGATGGCAATGTTTGTTCTCCATAAAGTCATGATGGAGATGGTTTGTGTAAGTGACTTGACCGGACCTGACAGGGAAAGCTCGGCTTTGGTACTTTGAACTCTTTGCCAGGAGGGCGAGGGTCTTTCTCTACACCGTTAACCAGCCCTGCGTCATGTGTCAGAGCGCTCACATGTCAAAGAGGGATGTGGTGACAGACGATGACAGAGGGTGGATGAATATGTGTGTACTTTGACACATAGAAATGAGCAGTGCAGCAGCAGTGGCAGCACTGAGTCAATGGGAGAGGCCTTGAGGGGGTTTTGTTCAGTGTGGTAGGAGCACGGAGTTCTTACTAAACCAAAGCATTCACCCCTTAAGGGATCTTAATGTGTGTCCGAGGGAAAGCAAAGTGTTCTTCTAATGGATGGTCAATGTCATGGCGGTCTATTGAGTTTGCCTTGTAGGTGATAGCCACAGTGACAGGGTCAAATAAGATGGGAGTAGGCAGTCCAATTCCACCTCTGAGGTGGAGAGTGGGAGTGTTTGTGTGATAGAAGCTGTGGACTGACCTCTACAGCTCATCAAGCTTTCGATTGGCCATGAGGATGGTGTTTTCAGTTTGTTTGAGCTAGTTTGCGATGTTGAACACTGAACATGTTGAAAATGCAAGAAAGGGGGGAGTACTGCCCTACAAAGCAAAAAGGCAGTAACTGCATTTTTGGTCGCAAATGAGTTATTATCATTTTCATGACATTCAAGGCATCCTTTGTTATGTGACAAAATATCTTATCTCAAATGTGTGTCGTTTTGGAGAAAAATGGTAGTCGTTTTTACAGTAACTGCAAAAAGCCCTAGTGAAACAAAGCAAGAAGGCAGTAACTACCGTTACTCTGTCAGTTACTGTACTTTTGCTTTGTTTTACTTAACATAAAAACAACCGTGTTGCCGCAGAATGAAGTTACTGTTTCCATGTTTCCCATACCCCGGTTTCCTCTTCTGAATATAAAAATATATTTATGATTTCCAATATTTCCTCATTATCATTACTCAATCAAAATGATTTAGTTCTGCCCTGTTGAATTGGAGTTAGCTTAACTTTCCTATATTGCTTCAAAGTGAAGTTGACAGTGCTTTAAAGTTAATGTGATTTGTTGTAGATATAGGCGATACATTAGATAAACACACCCAGATACCCATTAATCTAATATTCACACATAAGAATGTGGTACTATTCAAAATAAATTGTCCTAATTTGGGCCTTGATACAGCTTAGGAATGTGAGACACTTTAAGCAGCAATTTCAGCACCAGAATTTCCGGGTGGAAAATATTGGTCTAAAATGGTCAGATTACTTTGGGTTTGGTATATCCATTTTCAGGGAAACAAATGTTTCCAATTAGTCCAAATACAGTGTATCTAACACACCTAGAGCACAAGTTGTGACAGAATAGTTTTTGAAGAATCTGCAGTTACTGCCTTTTTGCTTGGTATGGTGCCACATTTTTGGCAAGTAATACAAAGCAAGAATACAGTAACTGCAAAATAGGAGTAAAACATCAAATCAAATATGAGAATTAATATGTACAAAGAATAAGCTAATACAAAGTAACAAAACTGCCTCATGTCCAATAATCTACCTACAACTACTTAGGCTGGACAACAGGATAACTTTAAAGTCATTTTTCTCAGTTCGGAACTCTGCGTAGTTACTGCCTTTTTGCTTTGTAGGGCAGAGTAGGTGTTGAAAGAGGGGTTGGTATGCAGGAGGACACAGGGAATAACAGAATATGCAGATCATGAATGAAAGTTCATCTTTTTGAACATCATTAACCAGCTCACCATTCACTACCTTCAACCGTACACCACAAAACAACAGCAGCAGCAAATAACCCCCAAAACATATCTGATATGCAAAAGGTTTGAAAAACACATCAACTAGCTTGTCAAGACATTGGCACAGCTGAGTTTTAACAGCCATCCCAGCCCTCAAGGTCCAATCAGATTTTTGTGCTTCTGTATTTCCCTCCTGACGGGCCAGACCTCTGCCTGACAAGTGGAGAAAAAAAGGGGGAAAAATGGAAAAGGAGTTGATTAGAGCATTTCAAAGCTCCACTGTTCTTTCATCTGAAAGACTGGAGGAATAAACATGTAACAAGCTGTTGGGTCTCGGAATAAATAACAAGACAACATTTAGACTGCATCAGCACTGTAGGCTCACCATCATCTCACCAGCTCTCCCGCTGTGTCTTGACACTAATGCACTGTAATTATTTTGAATGGGTTATGAATTTAATATTTCAATAGTCTTAAAAGGCTGCCGGGTATAAAACACATCCCAACAAATGAAAATCAGCCAAATTAGTGAGATATTCAAATCTGTTTTTGCTGAAAATCAATGTGGTTTTTTTTCGTTTTGTTTTTTTTTTCATTTTTTCATCACAAACATTGTTTGATTCATTTTAAATCGTGTAACGCTCCAAAACTGCATATCTAAGCCTTCAACTTAAAATCTCCCAGCATGCTGGTCCATGCACAGCCAAACAGATATCAGCCAAACTTTTATTCTTTAGGTAGAGGGTGTTCATCAAACTGTGTCAGATTTGTCCTTGTTCTCTACTTCGGTGTAAACAAACGCGTCAAGCGGCAGTAAGCAGCAGCGTAATCTCTTTTGCATTTGGTCTGCCGTCCAGCATGAATCAATTTGAATGTGCCACTTGCCCCAATATGTGCAGTCTAATTTACAATGTCAGACAGCTTCACACTCTCCATAGTGTTTGCAACTGAATCCTAATCCTGGCAACATGTGATGGAAAATTTATAACCAACCATTTTAAATAGTTTTAGCATACGCATGTTATCTTCTTCTACTACCTGTTGTCCAAAAAAGACGCTTACAGGTAGGAGCACTTGTTGTTACTGCCACCTGTCGGCTAGACACATTAACACCTCATTTTGCCACACTATGGAGACATTTGTTAGACTTGCGCTGGTTGTTAACCCTAACCCTGGAGGTTTTCATCACTTATTTTCTGACATACTCTTTCTGAAACAACCTTGGGACAGCAGGGCCTGGCTTGGAGTATTTGGTAGAAAGTTTTTAATAAAAACATGATTTTATGATTATTTCATAACACAAAATGAGAGCTGCCATTGATTTTTGCCTTTCACACAGGCTGAATTTAAAAAGGTGTGTGTGTGAGTGAGAGAGATGACAGAGGTCTAGTCCACATTTAAGCACATTTTTTAAATGCTTCACCTTATCTTCCCCGTCTTAACAGAATCTCTGTGCACCCGAGCACACACTGTCAAATGCTTTTAAAAGTGCATCACATTAACTGTTAAATCATGTTGGACAATCAGAAACGTGTAAAATGGGTACCTCAGGTTTAAGCAGGCAAGAAGACATTTGCTGCAGAGTTTTGCTAAAGATCAGCTTTCTATGACCTTTCACGTGGACAAAAGGCTGAAACCTGTGTACAAGAGACACTGAGCCAAGGTTTTTGAATGCCACAGTCCCATTATCACTGTCCCAGTATTGTTAGCTGGAAGGAAGGCATCACAGAAGCTGCATGGGCAGAGTTCACCGCAAAAATACATCACAGACAGCAGCAGATAGCTCTGGTTTGGTCTCCACCAGCTCCACTGAATAATAACTTGACTTCTAACGGCAGAAGAAGCTGCTTCCCTATGTATTTTGTGCAGGCCTGTGTGACAAATGTCAAGAGGCGCTGGTGCTCATTTTCCATTCATATAGGTCTTGAGAGGAGGAAGAGGGAACATAAAAGATCCCGCTTTGTGCAGGCAAGAAAGAAGGGGAAAAAAAGCACTGATGTTGTTGAATCGACTAGTGGCTGTTCCTCTGACTGTCCAAATGAGGCCTGAGGAAGCTGAAAGTCAGAAATTGGTCAAAGAATGTCCAATGTATGTTGGACCTAAAGTGTTCTACTTTTTTCAGCAGTTAACAAAAGGCCGACTGAGTGTTTCTGGTTTCGTACTGTCTGAAGCTGTAGGAAACAAAGGAAACAAAGTTGATGTGGGCTGAGTTTTGATTTGTACTGACTTGGAAGCAGCAGAACAAGATGAAAGCATGTGTTCTTCTTTACACCAAATATGTGATCATATAATGTGATAATTTAGCAACTAAGCTACCATGTTTTCAGCAATTCAGGACATCTGGGCTAAATCTGCTTTCTACTGATCAGAGAAGTGGACAGGCAAATATTATAAAACCAAAATTTATCAGAGCTATGGTAACTGCAGGGCTACTGATCCGTCAGAGTCTTTTGATCCACTGCTTTTACTAAGAATATTGATTAGAGCAGCTTTAAAATGGCCATTAGTTGGACTTATTTGCTCTTTTCCAACAACATCACACATCATCTTCCATCCACTGAAGCAACAGGTGTCTTAAACCATTAACGTGTAACCCTGTATGACAGTCAAAATAAGCACAAAACGTTAAAGGGATAGTTCACCCAAAATTCAAATTGCACTCATTATCTACTCACCCTCATGTCGACTAAGGGCTGGGAGAAGTTTCAGAGTTATCCGTGGCTTCTCTGAGTTACAGGGGGTCTCGGCGTAGCAGTGCATGTCCATATAATATAACTCTGAAACTTCTCCCAGTCCTTAGTCGACATGAGGGTGAGTAGATAATGAGTGCAATTTGAATTTTGGGAGAACTATCCCTTTAAATAACATGTGGTAAAAATGCCAAAAACACATTATAACATTTGTTGCAGTGAGTTTATTTTGGCGCCATGCCAATTGTTGAAGGCAGTAGCAGACACCAACTGCAGAGGCATGACCCACAGCAAGCGGCCCCTGGCAGCGAGGCAGATCGTAGCTTCTGTCCAAACAGCAGTGAAGCTGCGGCCCCAGCTGAGAGTGTCAGCTGGCCTTGTCTGAACGAGCACAGGACTGGCAGCTGAAGGTCAACATGGAGAGACGGCTCAAATTCCCCCAGAAAGCACCAACAACTGCACCTAATTCAGATATTGAGCTGATGACAGAGGCATCAGGAGCGGTGTGCACCACTGGCACTGATTGCTCTCTGAGACCACGGGGTGAAGGATAAAGATACAAACCACCGACCGGCTCCAAGTCATGAGATGCATAATTAAGCCCGGAGACAAACAGCATGCAATATTTATCTTCCTATTTTATGCTCTGGCTGTGTGATCCTGACACGGGAACATTTGTGTATCAGAGCTGTTGAGATAGGGCAGGGCCAACACTAAGTCGTGATCAACAGGCGAGCCCTGTTTGCTTGGTTCCTTTCCAATCTGATTCATCTTCCCATGCGAAGAACTAATCCTTTTAGGTGTACTGTTGTGAGACTGGGTTGAGGCCATGTGTCTTCGTGTGAGCTGCTTTGTATCGGTGCATGTGTAGATTGCCTTTTCCTGCCTGATTAGATACAAACCAATGGGAGAGCGATGAAACACGCACTGCATCCTGGCATTTACATTCATCTCACATGGTTTTATCACCTATCGCCCCAGTTACCACATATGTTGCTCAAGTCTTAGAAAGCTATCGCTGTAAACTTCAAAGAAGGAGAATCAATATTTAATACAAATCCAACTATGTTGTAGTGCGTAGTGCTGCATTAATTCCTGTCTAGGAAACAGGGACATCATTACTAGACATTAAAGTGCACTAATATGTTATGTGTGTTGGACAGATGTGGCTCTGGAGGTAGAGTGGGTCGCTCAATATAACTGGAAAGTCGGTGCTGTGATTACCCCATCCTATGCATGTTGAAGTGTCCTCGGGGCAAGACACTGAACCCACACTTGGGTGTGCGAATGTGTGTGTGAATGGTTAGCGTGCTGTAGCCAGTAAAGCGGCGTATGAATGTGTGTGTGAAACATGGACTGCTTTACGGCACTACGACACAAACACGCCCGGTAATCTCTTGTTAAAGGGATTGTTCAACATTTTTGCAAACTGGCCCATAATCGCTATAGTTTTAGGAGTAGGTTTGTTACCTTTAATTGTTGGTGCAAGCTATTTTTAGAACAACGGAACAGAGCCACGAACTGCTCAGAGCTACGCTATAGAGGCTAATGGGATTTCCTGGTTTCCCTCATCAAACTCATCATACACAATCCAACAACTCCAAAACGCTCTTGTGGACAAGTTGTGACCTGCACATTCACCACGCTATGAGATAATAACGGAACGTTACGAGACAGAGTTGTTTTCGAGGCGAATGCAAAAATTGCTTGTCAAAAAACTGCGCCAAAACAGTGCAAAAGCAACCAACTTGCAAAATTCCCTTTTGGGAATCATTTCACACAAACTCAACAAATGAATAAACCGTAAGCTAAGTATAGAGATGCATCATCAAATTTGATTCATTCAGTTCTCCACTGGTAAAAAGCAGAGCCAGTGTCAACCCCTGCCTGTCCCATTACTGTCCAATAGTGTCTGGAGCCTCCAATACACCTTCATGATGTAGCACAGCTCAGAGGGGACATTAAAACCTCATGTACTTAGAAGACAATGACAGCTCCAGCTCTTGTCAAGCAACAATTATTACCACTTACTCTTAGGGGGAGGACCATTTGCCAGCAGAAAACTAAAAAATGGAGCCTTAAAGGTTTCATCGTGACTTCTTAAAACTGATGTGATTACAACAAATGAATCTTTTTCCCCAAAAAAACACAGCTGCAGTCGAGTAATGTGCAATGGGAAGATGGGATGGGAGAACAGAAAAAGACAGTTCAGAATTCAGAATGAACCATTTATAAAAAGTCTAATAGTACCCTAAAAGTGCTTTGATGCATTCAGGCAGAGTAATGAGCAGTAAAAATGTATTGTTTTAACAGATCAATAAAATCATTTCTGAGATTCTGACACCTAGCTCAAGCATTAAGAGGATTTCATGGGAACGCTGAATGTTTCATCACCGACTTTTCCCTGTATGTGATATGCTCTCACAAGAACAAGTCCCTGCAGAGAGATCCTTCATGTGGTGAACAGGTTAAAAGGTTAATGTGTGCAGGTTTTTTTTAAAATAACAACACTTTTGTCTTTATTAAAGATGCAGAATGACTGATGTCGTCTCAGCATCAACGCTCATCAGCTTTAGACATGTCGACAAATCAAGTGACAAAGTTACCCAGCCATTACACAAACTGTGTTCTGAGGTATTAATACTGCAGAAGAAAACTGCTAAATTATAGATCTTCCTCACTTCCTGTGGGCTTTGCCGTCTGATCCTGAAAGGGTTTTTTTGTTTGTTTTTTTTAACAACATCTTTTCTTTTTTTTCCATTTCCTTGTAAGGTGTCCAACTAATTTTCATGAAACCTTTATTGAAACACTTTACGAGACCCATTGTTCTACCTGTTGGAAATCCTTTTTCAAAGCTTTTGATATTATTATATTCGGTCAGACATATCCTGAATTATGTTTTCGACTTTCCAACAAAGTAGAAACCACATGAGCACTTTAATAAAAGTGAATTGAGTAATACAGGTTGTTCAGTCCCAGACTTTCATCTTTTGCCCTGAATGAAGATTAAGAGAAGAATCTCCCCCTTTAATCACTGCTTCTTAAGCGGTACAGTTCCACGAGGGGAAGTGCCTGGAGGGAGCAGTCGAAAGAGGTGAGAACTCATCGGCTCTTGCAAGAATATCCCTCAGATTAGTGGCGTGTTAGTTACCAAATCTTGGTTTATTCTCCAAAATCTTGACTACCAGATGGCCTGCAGATAAAATATGTAAGTCATTTCTAATTAAAGCCTTCACATCTTGTGATGGAGGGCACGAGTGTTACTGATCCGTCTTGCACATTAGCAAACTGTCTGGAGCAGTGTGGGCCCTCAACAACTGTCACAACGTTCAGATGTGACACTGGCTCAATGGGAAGTAGCTTGTAGTCGATATCAAAATATTATATCATGATCAGGAATGAGAAGTTGTTCTGGGGCCGGGCTGTGTAACAGAAACTTCCTAACTTCTAGATTTGATCTTAACTCTTTGATAACCATGGTTATGATGGATTAGGACCTTATTTATGTACTCTCCCTCCTTTCAATTTTCACCATTCAGCTAATTTTTTACAGCCATATTGCTGCATCTGAAAAGTCATTTTTTCTTAGGTAGGTTCCCAACTGTGTTGACCATAGATATATAAACATAGATGCCGCATTCTATATCTGGCGATACGTCAGCGGGGCCGCCATATTGTGCAGGACACAGAACGTCTAAGCCTGTGAATATTCTCATTTGTCCAGGTCCAAGAGGCTTCATCAGTTGCGTACATGAACTGATGAAGCCTCTTAGATGAGAGGTGAAACGTCTTCCTAGACAAAATAACCGAGTCCAGTTGCGTTTGATTTAAATTTCTTTGGGGATATCTACAGGTCTACAGCTCTAGGTCACTGAATTGTTAGACTACACTACAGTAGCCATTTCAATTTGCGCATCTGTGTGTTTTCCTTTTTATTTTTTTATATAATATTCATATGCGGATCAAGAGTGAGCGCGAGAGAAACAGCAGATGCGCACCAGATGCAGGTTGACCGGGCAAAAACTCAAACGAGACGGTTAAAGAGAGGAAAAACACAGAATATAGCTACAATAAGAGACTTTGTCCCGTCGTCACGACGTGAGTGGATCTGATGGCTCAGGTTTAGTGATGAGGAAACTGTCACTGTCAGCTGCTGCTCCAAACAGTCACTAACTTTAATTTGAAGGGACAGATTAGATGTTGATTTTGTTAACAGGGACTTTGTTGCACCCATATCACCGTGGTGCGTCTTTTTTATACAGTCTATGGGTGCGTCTTGAAATCCCTCTTCGTCCAAAGCGGGAGATGACAGAAAGAGTCTGAGAACTACTTAATTGAAGCTACATTGTTGCGAGTTGGCTCCGGCGTACAGGAAGCTCTGCGCCGTGCACACTGTTTCAGCTGCTTCTAGGATAATGTAGTTAGCCTAACGTCCCCAGCGTAAATGACGCCTGTGAATAGATTTAATCAAAATCTGGGGTTACAACCATGGTTACAGCGTTTAGAACGGCAGTCCTTTAGAACTTATGCCCTGCACAACATGGCGGCCAGCAGACGCATGGTGGCGCTGTTCGGCAGTATGGAACGCAGCATGTACGTTTATATATCTATGGTGTTGACTGGATTCTAAATATTTCAGTGGTGGCTGTGATAAGACCTGGTTGAAATATATAAATGATAAGGGATGAAGTCAAGGGAAACAATAAAGACAAAGGAAGGACGCTGGAGCACACGGTCGGGTTATACAAATTTATTGAGGTGTGGCTGCTGACGTTTCAACACTTATGTCTTCTTCAGAGCAAACGGTTAGGAATGTTTGATGTCATGTCCATGTTTCTTTTAACCATTTTGTTGATAAAACGCATGTTACACATATAGTTGACCCTTGGTCATGATCCTGCATTTGGTTGAACAACTACAACCAACTTCTGAGAGTATCAATCGGGCTTCCCCAGTTGTGGTGCAACTGATAGAACTGATAGTGTCCCATTATGAAAGAGAAAAATGCAAATTAGAAGAAAGGCACAAAAAAAGGGGTCTCCCAAAATCAAACTAAAGATCATGGGTCTAATTCAAATCAAAGCAACTTTATTTATGCCACTTTTCATACATTTGAGTAGTAGACTTATCCAGTGCTCTCTGTTGTGTTATTCTAGACAGAAACTTCCTCTTTTGCCTTCTTCCTCTTGGTCTTGATCAACTGACAATAAGATTCTCTACACATGATCAGTTCCAGAATCACTTTGTGCCACCATGGGCTGTTGTTTCTCTTTGGGGAGATCAATGACCTTTTAGTGAGTAACCAATGAGATAAGAGCTGTCTATACCACCACCTGCAGCCACCTGTGATGGATGAAAAGGATGAATAAGGTCTCGGGCCCCGCAAGAATTGACCATTGGATTTTTACCCAAAGGAGTATAATTTCCATTGCTATCTACTGTGTTATGCCTTCATAAATCACAAACTGTCTTTGCTAGGATTTTTAAATTTCCTAGCATTTTCTTATACGGCCACACACACATTGCAGAGGTAAATTTTGCCTGTGAACTATGCAGTGCAGCCTTATTTTGTGAAAACCACCTCGACTGCTGATCACACACTCTGTTGCCAGTTAATGTCCATCTAGCTAAAAACGAATGCAGTGTAATACAACAGTGCGGCAATAAATCTCACATTCACAAGGGTCATCATGTTCAGTTGGTGCTGAAAGTGTTTTAAAGAGGTGCTGATTCAAGTTTATGGTTATTTTGCAGGCTGCTGTTGAATTCCATTGTGTTACTGTTTCCTTTTGTCGGCGATGTCAGTGCAGTCGAGGCTGTATAACAGAAAGTCAAATTTCATGGAGGGATAATTTACTGTCTGTGTTTATGAACAGAATGGATGATAATTTTATTCAAATTTTAGCAACCACTCAAATGTGTGGAATAAAAGAAGATTATGATGTGATCTGTGTATACTTGTGAAATCAAGGGATGTTCAATCCGATGAAAGTGTTTGATATTTATATTCTATTTATATAGGCTATAGAATGGTCTAAGGGCAGAGGATGTTGTTATGATGCTGTGTAAAGGCCTTTGAGACAAACTGTTTGTAGAAATGGGCTATACAGATAAACTTGCCTTGCCTTAACTAGGAGAACAGAGTATGATGTCCTTAGGCAGGTGATGGGTGACAGGTGGCACACCTGTTACCATCAGGGCAGGGCAGACAAACCAATAGGAGCAAGAGTGGACAGGCAGGAGATCATTGAACCAGCAGAGAAGATCAGGCCAGTGGCGCCAATCCACCAATGAGTGTGTCGGCCGAGACTGCTTATATACTAGCCTCACATCACCAGGCTCTTCAGACAGGCGAAGAGCCTGGTGTCTGTTTAATTTTGCATTCTGGTTCCCGTCTGTAGCGGATACCGAAATCACCAAATTCACCAAAATAAAAGTGTTCACCAACATAAAACTTGTAAAACAGACATTAACTTGCAATACAATAAAAGCAAAATGTTAACTTAATGGCTCAGGGATTTTCTTGTAAATTATATTCCTTGTTTGACTGCATTTTATTAGCTTGGTGCTTTTATTTTGACGGAAAGGCCTGTGTTTCTCGCCCTGGTTCTGTTTCCTACCAAAACAGCGAGTCAACGGCCCCAGACTACTTCTATACAGTACTGGCTTGATGGTGCTGAGATGCAGGTGGGAACAACAGGTGGAGACGATGAGGCTGATGAGGAGGCGTGGCAGAATTGGGCCACTTATTAAATGTTGCCGCGGGTAGAAAATGATGTCAGACCTATTGCATACAGATGATAATGTGACAGTGGACGGTCCTGTCACTATGCCTCAAATCGATCATACGCCCTGGCTACTTGGCCACAGGGATATCCCTTTGGTGGAATGGTCAGCGCGCATGACTCTCACAAGGGAGACTGGGGTTCTAACCCCGCCCGGGTCCTCCTTTGTCCTGTCACAATTAGAATAATGTTTATGAATAAAGATTCATATTTTGATAAATGTTTAAATACCCAAATCCTGTCAAGCTGACTCCGGGCCAGGTCAGCATATACCCACATACTATGTCACCTGCAATGCCACACAGACACACAAATAATATGCCATGCTGTATGACGTCACCGCAGCACATACAGTAACCAACCACAGCATCAGCACCACCTAATATTGTGAATGTCTGAGCTGTAGTAAGGTATTCCACATTATATTTTAAATTCTGATAACATACTGTAAATGACATAAAATTACTGTTGAGGGGGGAATTGCCTTCATGTTTATGGTGTTATTTTAAAGTACATTTTGCAATTATACAGTAGCAATGGACTTTTCATTGGGAAATTTTGATTTCTGGTATTGAGCATGGTTTATACCCAGATGGGTACGTTTTGGGCTGGTTTTGAGTTGCTGTTTGGCTGGTTTTGCCTCACAGACCTGGCAACCCTGACAGAGCTAGAACAAGGCCACAGATGCATGGTTAGAAGCAGGAAGGCAACAGTACTCAAACCTGTAGAATATGAGAGGCTGCTGGAAATGGCTTGGAGATACTGTACAATGATTAATGAGGGAAATTGACTCTGGTGTAAGTGAGGAGAGTTCAGGTGATTATAGGTGTTGAACAGGTTGACATAAACAGCTTTATAGGAATAAGATGAGCTTTCACTCTGAATACAGAAATAACATGTTTATCCCAAAAAATAACAACATGTCCTCTATATCAACATAAGGTCAATTGCTCAGAATAGACTTAACAATCACAATTCCTTTCCAAAGAAGCCTGTATAAATTCACCCATTAGTCCTGTAGGGATTTTATTTTATGAGAAAATACAACTCCTGTGGTTTGATGTTAGCATGTTTCCATCCAGTCAGTCAAAGTTTGCTTTTCATGGCTTTGCAAACAGGAGCAAAACATTCAGTGATTATTCTCAAGAGCGCTCTGGTGACTCCTCTGACATGTTTTAATGTCAGAAAATGGTACGTGCAGATAGCTATTACCCTGTCAAATGTACCTGGACTTCAACTAATAACTGTCATTACTGATCCACCAGCATGCAACATGTCCTCCTCACTCACATATGAATTCAGATGAACACATTCTCTCCTCCAATACATGGTTAATTTTGATTTGTTGACAAAAAACAAAAAAAGTGCACATTTAAATTGGTTGTTAGTGTCATGCCCTTATCTACCTTCTTGACACTGTACGTAAGATTCCGCACAGTTAACAATCATATTACCCCATGTATGACATGCTTCCACTGGTGACTTAAAATATATATTGCATTTTGAATAATGTGTCTGTGCAGCTGACTCTTGAGGCCGATTGTCAGACAGAATTAAAATAAAATTAAAAAAAGAAAGCAGCGACAGAAAGCGTTATTTCATGAATAGTTTCTCTCAGGAGAGTGCAGCATAATTAACCAGTGAGCCATCCACGCTGCAGCCGCGGTGTATGTCCCACTTTTTGACTGCACACTGGTGAACTAATGCTGGTTAATTACGGCCGTGCTGTTGCCTCATCCCGGGAGGAATCGTTTGGAAAAAATTGACAAGGAATTGCTTAATATGTAAAAGGCATCAAATTAAAGCGAAAGATGTGAAAATGACACAGACGTGGAGGGGTGGAAGACGGGCGGCCATGACCCGACTATGACAATGAGAGATCATCTGCTCTCAAAGTGAATGTGTGTGTGTATATATATTTTTCACTATGGACCATGCAATTTAAAGCTGCCCAATAAAACAGTTCCCCAGAGCCACAGCAGTGGATCGCTTACAAGGCTGTAAAAGTTTGATGTGCCTCTTGTCAGGTTGGATTTAGCGTCCTGGCCTCTGTAAATCGGCCACCATGGCAGACCATATGGCCGAGTGTGGAGTGCCGCATCTCACTCCTAATTTATTTATTGTTTTTTTATGGCTGCCGAGCAAGAGGGAGGCAGTGCATTGCCTATTTCTGTTCCTGCAGTATACCACCAAGTATCAGCCCAGTGATGCCTCAGTGATGACTTTACATGCCAAGATTTTTTTTTTCACTGTGACAAGCTGGTCTAAAATGATAAGATCACCCACAGATCATCTCTTGTTTCTTCTCAACTTAACCTTCATTTTATGTCAGCTCTCTGCTACCATCTCTTGTGTTAGGGTCAGTTTTGACCCATGTCTTAAATCCGCTGTAGAATACACTAAAACCATTTTTTTTTTTCATCTGATCAGTTTTCTTCTCTTGGTTACATTGTTAGGCTTAATCTTCCATCTATTAAAATGTTGGTTTTAATATTTTTTGTGTGGGCCCCTGGGCCTTTTATGTCAATATACCACTTGGCTTCAATTGAACCTTCCTCTTTTCAGCTTTCTGCTACCATCTATGGTGTTCGGGTCAGTTTTGACCCGAGTCTTAAATCAGCTGTAAAACACACAAAATAACAATTATTTATCATTCCATTTGTTTCTCATCTCTTGGTTACGTTATTAGACTTCCTTATCCATGAAAAGGTTGGTTTTGCGCTTATGATTTTGGTTTGAACTCTAATTATTGTTTTTATTGTTATAACCAGGTCAAAACTGACCCGAACATCACAAATGTCATAATTTTAAGAGCATTTTAGAAATTTGTGAGAAAAATATTGGTTCCTGACAAAGTCAAAAAGCCTTGATGTTATAAACAAATTCATGTGGTACTTTTATGCATTTAAAACCTAAAAACAGATCACTGGCGACCTCCCCTTCCACTTCCTTGTGACCCTGTCATCATTGAGGACATTCCCGGTCTCTGGTCTTCTTCTGTGATTGCACCACGTGCCCATCGTTCTAAAATCACCAGCTAACTTCTCTGTCAGGCCTCCTAAAATTATAGAAAAGAAAACCTAGCTAATACATATAGATTTGTTAAAGCTTTGGAGAATTTACATACAACTTTATCAGCAGGTTTGAATGGATGATTAAATCTTGATATCTAAGAGCATTTGCCTCCTGCTTTTGTGCCACTCAGTATATCCTTCAATAGCACTTCCGAGGTCATCATCAATCAGCGGCTTTGTAAACCATGGATTGCGGACAAAAGCCCCAAAGCTGGCACTTGAGAGCAGAGCGGCACAGCAGCCCATAACCCACAGGTCGATGGATTGAAACCGTCCTCAGAATAGCAACATCCCGAGATTCTCATATCCTCATATTGAATGTTCTTTAGTTTTCCATGTAATATTTTTATCATCAGATGACTTTACCTCCTCATGTACAATAGTGTCGATCTCAGCCTCAATCAAAGACTGTATGTTTTTGTTCTCAGTCATTTGAAGAGCGTGACCTGTGCAGTGTGGAAACGTGACCTTGTCTAAGGTATTGGATCAAGGCTCCAGCCTCTCTGGAGGTGTGGGTTGAAATCCCACTACTGTCATTCAACACTGTCTAGGTAATGTTGTCAATATGATAATTACACAAGGCTTATGTGTAATACCCCTGCTTAATTAAGGCAATTGGCTTACTAAGTCTAGTAAGCACACTGGATTACCAAAAGGGGAGTTTTTAATTTAAATAAATGGAAAAATGAAAAAAAAAAAAAAAAAAGGAGGGGCAAATTGATTTATCATGATTTGGAAACACTGATGGCCATTTGTGTGTCTAAATCTGAATATTTATAAAGTGTGAAAGGGGGGAGTTGGGGAGGGTGGAAAACTGCTGTGATTAGTATTCTCCTTGTAATAAGTAACGTAGTCTTTGAAGCAGTTGTAGTACAACCTTGTAGCAATCCTGTTAACTCCATTAGTGGAGACATTTGTGTACCGACTACAATAAACCTGGGAGCAGAGGAAGGACACTAGGATGACCCACCTACAACCTTGTTTACTCCACCGGCAGAACCAAACATTTCCCAGACAAAAGGTATGAATATTCTCCCCATTATTTTATTAAAAAAAAACATTTAAAAGTGGTTACATTTGGTCCAAATTGCTACAGTTGAAAAATAAACCACACCCACTTTTAACACGCATCAATTCAGATATTTACGGGGTTAAACCATTACAGATGAAGGCATCCCTCCACAACCACAGTCTCAACGAGTGGCCCTGAGGCAGAGTATTGATACAGCAGGTGAGAAGAGTACAATTCCCATCACTGCCATATTTGTAAAGGTTAACATATTCTTTGGCTTTATAGGGAGCGATGAGGAGGCCTCAGCAGGCAGAGGTTCATTACCTCGTTCAATAAAGTTCTCTGGTACTTGATCTAACAATTGTATTTAACAGTAAGTGAACGGAAACATTTTAAAGACGGGTTCACCTGGTGAAGCACGTACCATGAGTACTCAGCAGCCTGTGGAGGCCTTGCTGCTTGTAACCCCTCCCTCTTCCAAGTCTCACACACTCCCATACATTTTGGTTCCTCCACTGCTGATACAGTTTGATAAAAAGCATTAAAAAATATTGTAAATTCTTTAGAAATTAACATAATTGAATGGGCCACTTGCAAAGAGTTTGTGAATGTCACTGTACATCTTTGGTTTTATGGGTACAAACAATAAAAGGGGAGTGTGCAGTGTCCATAACCTGGAGTTTACTGGCCTGACACCATCATCTCCTAACTACAGTAATCTCCACACATTAAGCCTGCACTAAAGCTATAATAAACTAATCTAAGGAGAAAAAAAAAGAGAAAACAATGTGCAAAATCTTCAATTTGGGGAGGGGATATGGTTAGTCATATGTTCTCATGTGAATGTATGCATTTCTGTACGTGTCAATGTCCACGGTGTTTGATATGGAGGTGTGTGTGTATCTGACAACGTTTCCTGTACCTTTAAGCGAGTGTGTGGGTGTAAAGTGTTGTTTATCTCTGATATAACCTCCTGTCTCTCTCGTCTGCTCCAGTTAAAACAGCTGCAGGTAGGATGATACATTATGCTGCTGCATCCCTTAATTGTTTCCTCTGTGTCTGTCTGGCTGTCTGTCTCCAATTTTTCATCCTCTTTTTGGTGAGTACTCCCCATTTTTATTTTTATTTTCCTTTATTTTCTGACTTTGTTTAGTGATTATCTTTCAGGCAGCCAAATGTTAAAAGTTGTTGGAAAATAAATAAATAACTGAAACACATTACCGTCAGACACTTTTATATTTTGTAGAGACGCTTTAATTCAAGTGCACAAAAATCTAGTTTTTGATTTTGAACTGCACTTATGTGTTGGCTGTTATTCACATCCAGTGAACACACAGTAGTAACCTCTTTATTAATTTGTTATCTCTAACATCCCAGCTATCTCTACCTTCAAGCCAACGTCAGTCAAAAAAAAAGTTACACTTTGCCTTGATCATCACTGTTTTCCGTTGACGACGTCACCATCCCTTTGATGATCCAGTTTGCTTCAGGATTCATTAGTTGGATCCTAATGAACCTCTGAGCTGGGATCCGCGAGTTGGTCATCAGTATCCGATTGGCCATCAGCGGCCAATTCCCAGAGACAACCAGTCAGCCTTGGTTAAGGACACATCACTCTCGCGGTCAGCCCTCTCGCTGGAGACAGGAGACCTAGAAGCCAAACATGTTCAGTCCCTGTCTGCTCTCATGCTCCTCTCTGCCTCTTCTGGGCAACGGCTCTCTCAGCCCTCGAGCTGAGGGCATGGCACCAAAAAGGCAGATTCGCTGTAGTCATACCACTCTCCCTCTGTCTCTCCTGGTCAATGGTGCATTGCTTGGGGTCCTCATGGTGGATGAGTGGTTAGAGAGCATGTCCCATATGGGCTCTGGTCCTTATGGAGGAGATTGCCGGTTCTACTCCCAACCATGAGCCTTTCCCATTTCTCCACACTTGACTCAGTGCGCTTGGTTACGCACACACTTTGGTGACGTTTTGCCGGCAGAATGTATATTTGCATATAGTGTGCAAGCATGTATTAAGTGGCCAAGCGTGTGGGGGGATATTTAAAAGCAATCGGGACACACCTGACAAGTGCAGCCTGTGCCATTGCGCACAGTAGCACAACTACGACACACACACACACACAGCACAGCAACAGTTTTAATAAACAGTGCTCCTGGATCACAGTCTCATCTACTCCAAAAGACTCCAACATAACATAAAAATATGAACAGAGCATGATGAATCTAAAATACAACATTAAAAAGTCATAATTATGAGATAGAAAGTTAATTTCATTTTATTGAGATTAATTCAATCGCATTTCCTAAACGTGGCTTGTGGCTCCCGGTGACGGTGGACTTCACCGTGGTGCATTGTGGGATTTATACTTGGCCAAACACCGCTCGGATGTGGTCTTACCATAAGTGTGGGTAAAGTGCAAATCAAGTGCGCTGCACTTTCGGTCGTTGAAGAAATGGGACACACTTGTGCACTGACACTAAAACCATGAACGCGCACACCCAGTGCCCAAGTGTGTAAGTCTGATCGAGTGTGCATATTGGGACAGGCCCCATGATGCTCATGATGCTGATTCTCTCTCCCCATTTCCTGCCGTATCTGTCAGGCAAAAATGCCTGAAAAATGGTGCATCACTTTCCTCACTCAGGATGAAGTATCAAATCCTACTGCATCTGCCTACCAACATCTTCCATGAGTCACATCACTGTCTCAGCTATCACACATGATACAAGTCTCAAACAACATTCAACCAGGCTGAAACCTCGGCACAAAAAGCACCTCCGTGGCTCTGCTTGACTTTAAAACTATTTATTGAAGTATTCATGACTTCTATTTTTATCTCAAAGTCTCTCAAAAGGTCAGGTCTCATAATTCCCCTCACAGAATGCCCTCTTTGATCCAAATCAGTCAGGCTTTAAGAGCAGCCACTCACTGACACAGCTCTATTGTCAGCTCAGTCCTCGGTTCTCATTTTGCTGGATTGTTCAGCAGCCTTTAATATGGAGAACCAGCACATCCTGCTATCTGAGCTCTCTGATATGGACATCTTGAGTAAAGTGCATTGTTTTGCATCTTGTCTCACTGAATGCTCTTTGAGTGTATCATTACAAATTTGTCAATGCTTCTCACAGAGGTGCCACAGGGCTCAGAGCTGGGCCCACTTTCAGCAATATACTCTAATTTGAGACTAGCCATGTGAACAAATAATATATACATAGTATTCTATCTATCACTGCGTGGTAGTGAATGTGCTGACTTACTGTGTATCTGCCTGGTACTTTAACTGTACAAAGGTAGCTCTACAAAGAGTCATTAAAGCAAAATCACTGGGTCAGAGCTGCCAGACATAAACACCATTTCCACCTCCCGCTGCTTACAACGCTCACTGTGCATCCTCAGAGACTTGTCACACCCTGCCTGCCACTTGTTCCAACCTCATCCATCAGGGAGAAGACCCATTAAAGCATAGACTGCTAGAATGACCAAACCTTTCTACCCACAGGCAATAAGACTTTTGACACACTTTTGACACTTTTATTGCACATCTGACTTTACTCTATTGTATTACATTGATTATTTATGCCCAGGTCCCACCATGTGAGTGTTTTTACTATCTTGTTTTTGACTATCACAATGACAATAAAGAAGTTTGAACTTGAACTATTAATACAAATTAAGCCAACTACTGTATACCTGTCATAGAAAAACACTACAAACCAGATAAACAGATCAGCAGCTCTCTTGAGAAATACTGTACTGTAAAAGTGATGAATCATGGATTGGACAATTATATTTCACAGAATACTAAAGGAATAGAGGCTAACAGAACAAGTAATCATGGTAGGATTTAAACTCATCCCTCGAGACACACTCAAAATAAATTCAAACACTCAGACTCACTCATCTCTGTGCGTTCTATGTACTATGAACATTGGTCTTTTGCAGGCCACAGTAAACTGTAGTAAAGAAGCAGTGTCTGTACCAACAACTCCTGAAATCCTAGTCAAAGTACCAACATCGTAAAGTCCTTTCCACTTTGATGATGTGTATTTAGGGATCAAATGTTTTTAGGATGGTAATGGAAGGATTTCATACTTTGGTGTTGAAAGTAGGGGTGTGACGAGATCTCGTCCCACGAGATTAAACTCGACGATATTTCTCGTCGTGTTAAAAATCTGTCTCGTGAGATTTTTTTTTTTTTTTTATGTTAAAAAATGTAAAGCAGGGTTTGCACTACCAGTTACCATTACTTTGCACCCCTTTCCACTACACAGTTATAACTCTACTTGACTTGGTTTAGGTGCTTTTCAGTCACAGCTGAGTTCTTCATTCCTCCTCAGTAAAAACGAAACTTATTAACCAGCGCATCCAGCGCTAATTAACGACTCTGTGGCGGCCACGACGCTCTTTCTCTCTCTCTCTCTCTCTCTCTGGCGCGCACACACACACACACACACAAACGGGCACATGGACAGGTCGCGCTGTGACGGTAATAAACATATGCGCTAGACCGTCCGACGTGGGAGGGAGGGAGGGAGGGGGGCGGGGGGATCCGAGTATCCGAGTAGTGAAATGGCACTGGGGGGGTTGTTGCCACTACTTTAAAAAATCCTAGAGGAAACACTGCACATAATATTGTTTGCACTTGAAAACAAGAAATAAATATTTAATTTCATTTAATTTATATTAACTTCTATACATTTTAGTTTTAGTTTCAATTTGTGGAAGAAGAAATGTATTTAAAGCTCATGCTTACATCATGCATGTAAATAGTTACAATAAAACATTTCAAAATGCAAGTGCAACTCGGTTAAATAAAAGTCTGGTGGTCCAGTCATATTTTGTCATTGTAGCTTTCTTAAAATCTCGTCTCGTCTCGATCTCGTGAACCCAATCTCGTGTCTCGTCTCGTGAGATGAGTGTATCGTCACACCCCTAGTTGAAAGCCATTGATCATTATTATAGAATATCCCACGTAAATTAGAAAAGCAGAGGATGGTTTCAATCCATCAATCTCTGGATTATGGGCCCAGCAAACTTCCACTGTGCCACTCTGCTTCAGCATGTCTGTAGAACAGTGACTCCCATTCATGAAATATCATACAATGTGAACTATTTTTAAGTATTCAAACATTGCACGTGTAAGTTATAGAACATTACAATTTGTTATTGGATAATTATGGGCCTATCATTGGAAAATATAAACAGTGAGGGGTACTTGCTAATAATCCTGTAATAACAAGGGCAACTGACCATAAGATAACTGGTCATTCGATGCATAGTTTACTAATTTTATGTCCCTTTCCCTCTAAAACCTTTGTACAAATTCTCTGCTCAGCCTTGTCTCTGGTTAATGTGCTCAGTATTTGACCTGCCAGCAAAAAGCTGATAGTGCCTGATGTTGAATGAACAGCTTCATTACTGCCAATGATGAAGACTTAGGCTGTGGTGTCACAAGTCATCAGCTTCACGTTGCTGCAGATAAACAGTGAAAGGCTACATCTCTATGCAATTTTCATCTATTCACTCAGTAATTAGTAGAATGCTGCATCATGGAAGCCTTGTAAAATTAAAAAAAAAAAATCTAATTAAAGAAAAAAGTATGGCTTGTCATTGAGAGCTCAATTCAAACGTGACCTTGATGAATTACAAGCTTTTTTTCAACATTGATATAAAAGATTAATGATGAATTCATGTGCCTTGAGGCATTTTAGATGAATATATCATTGTGAACTGGATCACAAAACTATTGGATAATCATCATAAACACACAGAGCCATGGACCAAATGATTGATAGCCTTTGTCTCATGCAATTTGTGTAAGATCTGGCTTTGAGGTAAAATCCTGTTGTTTTTGTTGAGATTTATTTTGAGATGAGTTTGTACCTCTGAAACTATTCTACATACGCTGCATAGTTTTACCCATCTAAAGTCAGGCAAGGACATATTATTCAACCAATTACAATAATTATTATTATTCAGAATCCTGTGTGTTCAGTTTTCACAGTTGCACAAATAGATGTCACATCAGTCTAATTGCATTATCTGCTATAATATCACATCGTAAATATTCACAATGAGGTCAACTCTGTGGTGTTTTTTTTTCTGTACTGTACATGTAAGATTAAGAAATGTGTGAGTCTGTAGCAGACAGACAATTAAAATCAAGCTTTATGGATTTATGGATTAGAGCAAAGTTATCATTCAACATATGAAACATGGAGTTAAATATGCCTAGTTCGCTGCTTATGGTGAATGTGGATCAATGCCCAACTACTCAAATGTGCTATTTTCTAAAATCATTGAATGCAATGTGAGTAATGTGTGCAATAACAATGGTAAGATATTCTGAGACTGTCAACACAATTTCGGTCAAATAGTCAAGTGGTAAATTCACCTTTGAAGAAAAGTACATTAGTAATGGAATGTGGCACCAGATTAATGGCTTACCTGCGCCTTTTTGTATTATGAGTGTTCAGTGTAGTCTTCAGTTGTATTCAGTTACACCTGTGTTGGTTAAGATATGTCAGTGGAACAAGCTGTAAATACACCTGTGATGTATCAGCTTCTATGCTGATGAACATTCTTCTTATTTACAGACGTAAGATGCGCAACATAAACATTCATTCAGAGTTGGCTTTCTGTTTGTTTTTACTTTCCTTTAAACTCTGATTTGGTCTCTACCGACAATATATAATATAATAATATATATATATAATATAACAATGACTTTTTTTAAGCTGGGAAGGGTCAGAAAACTGAAAGAATAAGCCAAATATGTTTAAACACTACAACCTGCCAAGTTAAATTATCTTAAATAAATACATGTGTTGTGCTCTAGCACAACTAAAGAGAAAGTGTAATTATGTCTCGCACGGGGAAACCATTTAATGTTGTGCTCTAACACAACTAAAGAGAAAGTGTTATTAATATGTCTCGCACGGGGGCAACATTTAATGTTGTGCTCTAACACAACTTATAGGTAAATTTATTAAGAATTATTAGATGCCTCACAAAGGGGGCACCATTTATGTTGGGGTTATACCAACTATAAGTAAAGTTATTATTAAGAGGGTTATTGGCTATCAAATTAGTAAAATATCAATACCAAAATATCAATAATTACTATAAAAATTATTAATGGGATTTAATTTTATTAAATCCACCTCGGGGCACCAGACAGCCAATGTACCAAAGTCAGTCTCAAAAGGGTGTGCTAACTATTAATATAGAACCTTGTTTAATAATTAAATTAATAATTATAAACAAATTAACATTATCAATAGCTGCAAAGTTGAAGGATTTAGAAGTTCTACTGCGTAGAGGTTGGCATACTCACTAATTGTACAACATTAACAGACGAGTAAAGTTTCAAGGAAGTTTATTGGACACATCTAGAAAATGGAATAACAAAACATGAAACTAAGACAAGCTACATACACTATGTACATGTGCGTGTGTGTGTGTGTGTGTGTGTGTGTGTGTGTTGGTGAGAGTGTGACTAAGTGTGGGTGACCATGTGTCTGTGTGGTGTGAAGTGTGACCTCAGACAATGGAAAAGATGGAGGATGGTCACTTTGTCCTGAGACAAAGGGGTTTACAACCAAATTGCCTCCAAGATGGCCTCTAAGACCAACCACATGTGATGTGGGGGAGGTGAACAAAGGTGTGTCCTTTGTTCAACGCTCAAGTTGCATGTTAAACATAGGTTAACTAAATATGAGACTATAGCTGACAACAACAAAGCAACAACAACAAAGCTCAAGTATTTTAACTGATTTCAATCAATACATACATTGGCATGGTTGGAGTACTCTATGCTTAGTCAAGGTGCAAGGTAATCCTAACTAGGCCCAGTTACGTTACCAAGTCACGTGAGGGTGAGAAGTTCCCGGTGCTGGTGGGGATTCCTGCGGTTGCAGGTTTTGCTGGTCCTGTTGTGGAAGTTAAGTCCAGTGATTGTGTCTTTGTCCAGTGAACTACAGCCGCCCTGGCTGTGTAGTTTGAGTTCCGTTGAGGAGAGTCCTTCTCCTTGCAGAGTTGGTTGGTTGTTCTGCTTGGCGTTGTGGCTCCGTTGCTCAACTAGCAGAGCTTGCGTCGTGTTAGCTGGTTCCTTTTCTTTAATCCGTTGGTAGGCACTTGCGGCGCTACCAGTGGAGGCGTCTGCCTTGTGCAGGCCTCATGGAGATTGGAGAGCTGTAGCAGTAGCTCCAGGTGAGGAGCTGAGAGGAGCGGCAGCTCCTGCTGAAGAGCGGGGAAGAGAAGAGGGCGAAGAGAGAGAGAGAAGAAGCGAACTTCTCCTTTTTATATGGCCTGTGACCTCACAGGTCCTGGGGCCATACCTGACCAATGGGGGGTCAGTAGTGGAGGTTCCACACCTAGGTGTGAAAAGGTGAAGGACGCTGGGAGGCTGAGTTCAATGGTTTTCCTTTGTCTGGGAGACAAAGAAGCCATGCAGTCTTGTACTCCATTTTGACTGGGCTGAGTCCCAACACATGCATGCTATAAAAATATAGCATGCATGTATGGCCACCATAAACCATGTACAGTGCAATGTCTAGAAAGTCATTTATGACTACTTGGACCGATATGTAAGGAATTGGGCTGTTTTTGATTCATTGTTGCATTTGCAATTATCTTCCTTATTTTGTCTCTGTTTTAGCACCATACAAACTATCCATACCCCAATGGCCTTTATTGTATTGCTTAAAGGTAGAGTCTGGAGGTTTTTGCTCAAAAAGAAACGCAAGCCTTATACAAATGAAATCCAGCTCAATAATCACCTGTGGGCTCCTACTCTTGTGTGGTGGTGACCATGTCTGTTGAGCCCCATCCCCCTGCCAGTATTTTGGTCTTTTGCTTTGATTTGATTGCTGGCTGTCCCGGATGCTAGTGAGTGCTAGCGGTGGAAGCTCAGCTTATTAACATTTACAACCATACATTACAAAGGATCCTCTATATTTATCTGTCGTTCAGCAAAGAGAGAGAAGCCGTCCACCACCACTGCTTTCCTGGTCCATCAAGTTGCCATAAAGTGAATGATCCAAGCCGTCCAGAATGGTCTCCACCACCCTCAGTGCTCATCTATCCACCAGTAGCATGCGGTGGCCTTTCAGTCAGGGCCAGCAGTGACACTCTCACCCCCCCCCAAAAAAAAAAAAAATGTAAAAAATGCAAGGCCACTATTGTGCAACAGTAGCCTACTTAATCAACACCAACGACTGCTGAACAACCACAACGCATCAAGACACCACTGTGCAGCATCGCCATCTGATCATCTTCCCTTAGATCACTCACCACTTTACAATGCACCATATGACACAAAACATCAAAAACAGCACCTACTGCCCGACTTCTTAATCACTTCAAAAATAAAAATCAATTTCTGTAACAGACACATGCCAAAGAGCGTGCCCACAAAAATTAAAAATTAACAATCTCTTAAAGTCCCACTCCCGCGACCCTTTTCGGCCATTTTAAAACCAGCTCATTAGCCATGCACATTAGCAATGCACCTCTGGGGGGTGGGCGGAGACTGTGCTGCTCTGCACCCGCCCAGCCACCTCCTCGCACCCCACCCCCCCCGCTTGCTGACAGCTGGACATTGTACAATTACAGATTCAGCGCGTTTAGCGTAAAACTCCACACTGGGATTCGATCCCAGACTGGTGCATAGTCCTTGCTCACAGTGCAAGCTGCTCTACCAGGTGAGCTATACCTATTATACCTTCACAGCTACACCGAGCTGTGAAGGCTTTCACCTCTGAGCCAGATGCAGAGCGGGGCGGGAGCTTGTAGCACTAGTGCCCTCCCCTGGAGCTGTGACACCCTCAACTCCAGTCTTCCTGAAACTGCCAGTTTGAGTCTGCCATTGGTTCACAGCAGTTTGAAGGCAGAAAAACTCTGAAATGCAATTTTGCACTTCCTTCTCTGCTGATAAGTGCTCTAACACAAGAAAAATGCCACAGGAACATGTGAAAAGCTCAAAAAACACGATTTTCACGGGAGTGGGTCTTTAATGGTTGAGACACACCCACACAGAGTGAGACAGAGAGAGAGAGAGAGAGAGAGTTTTTGACCCAGAAGCAACACCAAAAGCATACAGTAGCCTATAAGCCCAACAGTATGCAGCGCCAATCTGAGAAAGTAAAAAAAAAAAAAAAACTAGCACTCACCCATCACCACAGCTTGTACTGAAGAGTGGACATGTCCATCAGAACAGCTTGTTGTGCTCCGAGCTAGCTGTCAACCAGTCGTACCATAGTTTCCCACCTTATGCCACACAAAGCTTGTTGGTTTGAGTTAGCATCCATTTTAGGCGTCTGTCTTGCAAAAAATCATTTTTTTTCTGCAGAGGTCCACAGTCATATCACAAAATCTTGCTGTTAAATCACCCGCCGTCACCTTTTTAGAATAACAGACTACGTGCGTCATCACGCAGCTGCCCATGGGCCAATCAGTCAGGGTAATTTCAATGACAACACCAAGGCCAGCACTAGAAACTCTGCTGGCCCTAGGGCGTTCTGTCAATAACACATCAAAATCTGATTGGCTGATGATACGGTCACTCAACGTTTTAACCCAATAGCAGCGTCCAGCTTCGACCAAAGGCTAGCAATGCAACTACTGCTGGCCCCAGCCGAGGAACGGAGCTGTGATGCGTTTATAGGACATAGGAAATTTGAGTTCCACAAAACCAATCGTTTTCTGGATAAAGTTGCATACTGAACAAGTAATTGACTCCAGACACATTTCAGAATCACTTTTTAATTATGAAAAAAAAAAAAAAAAAATCATTTTTGACGGGGCTAGCAGTGATGGCCCTGCTACCCCTGACTGCACACCACTGCTATCCACCACATACTCCAGTGAATCCATCAGAGAAACATGACTAAAGTCTCCTGATATCATTCAAGGTGTCTCAGGATGTTTAGTCTGTATCCTAGCAACGACTTTATGGAGAACTCAAATGGAACTTCAGCAGTTGCCATGGGTGGGATGCAAGTAAAAATGTCTTCACCAATATCTCCAGCTCTTCATCACTGTTGTTGGGACTTGATAATTCCCATGATGACTGATGGCAGAAAGGACCGATGGTACATCTCTACTTCCAAGCTTTTATCTTTGCACCACCAGCAGCACGGCAACCACAAAAGCACCACTCCATCTCAGCTGGAACAGGGTGGCATCCTCCAGACCTACTCCATTTTCAATGAAAGAAGCTCCTCTCCCCACAGACGTATCCATCAGTAGTTGACAAAATACAACAAAAACAGAGCAAAGGTTAAGTAAAAACTCTACCATACTTTGCTGCTACCAAGTGCATGTTCTGGAAAGATGAATACACACACACACCAATTCAAAAGAAAAAAAAAAACGTAAGAAATAAAACTACACTCCAGTCTGTTTATATGAACAGATGTTGTGCCAACTTGTCTTTGTGTCCCTTCAACTGAAGGGCTTGTGTTCCTGTAAATCACAGAAAGTATTTTCTGATCTTCTGAAATTTCTGATTTGATATGGTCTGTGTATAATAAGACTCTACAGGGAAGCCAAACAGTATTCACCGCTTGTCTCTGTGCATTATACAGAACACATTGGGCAATATGGAATCATAAAATTACCATTTAACTCATTGGCTGTCAGCCATTTTCAGAAAAGAGACGCCCATACTGCCAGCCGTTTTAGAGCATTTTGAACGATCTTATAAGACCCACAGAATATTGTGTTCTATGACTATATAAACACCGAAACTACCAAGAGAAAGAGTAGACTCTCTTTGTTCAATAGGGAAAAAAAAGTTTGTTTCTACCTTTTTCCGTTCTTTTGTAAACAGCAGTAGAACGTAGGCTGGTTTCGCCAAAAACAGCAGTTTTTGACCAAAACACTGAGAAAACAAGCTTTTTGTGGAAACAAACATGTCAAGCAGAACAGTGACTTTGACGTTGATATTTTTTGCTTTAGTGACACCTCACACATCTGAACAGTGTTCTCCTTCTATAAAACAACAAAAACAACACTGAGAAAGGACTTTTGATGGCAAAATAATAATTTATTTACAAATCAGTAAAAATGCATTAACTTTTTTGTACGTTTGTAGCTGTCACATGACCTCTGCCCCATGGTCGACCACTGCTCGATCCACCACCTGTAAATTATAGAAATATATAGAATTACCATAAAAATACATCTCTTATAGATGTAGTCAAGTGTGATGTGGAGTTTTTTTTTTTTTAACCTTTCCGATCAAGGCGATCCGCCCTTCTCTAAGCAGTAAAAGTTAGCTCGCTAGCAAGTTAGTTTATTTTATTATTTTTACCATTGATGTATTATATTATTACCTTCATGTCTTTCTGGAGCGTGGGGACGAGTCTCTGCTGCTCCTGGTTGATCCGGACGGAATCGCTCGGGTCACGTCCACCGAGCCGTCAGTTGAGCTGCATGGGCTCTGGTCTGTGGTGACGCACCGTCAGCTGCTGATTCTCACCACTCGGCCCGGCTTGATCGCCGGTGTCCAGCGTCGGTGTCTTTTTCAATGATCTCCGTCATTTTCTCACGATCGCGACCCTCTTCCTCTCCGAACTACCGCGACACACACGGTACATAATGTGCCGACGTGCGGAACACATAGGCTCCGTTTCTTTAGCTAAGTTTCTTTAGCATATCTCTTGTCATCTCGCTTCTTCTTCTCATAATCAATGCTGACCTCTCATCCAAAGAGGGCACTGCTGCCCCCTACAGGGCCTACAGGGCACCTACACGTCATTACACTAGTTTACAAGCCTGATATTGATGGACAAGCTCCGCCAGACCGTCCTCCAGCCCTTCCCGTTGAAAAACGCAATTGACGTCTATCGACGTCAATGGCAGTGAACGGTTGTAATTAGATTGACGTCTGTAGACGTCAATGGCAGCCAATGAGTTAATAGAACTGCTGTTAAAAAAATGTTTAAAGTGATTACCAACATTGTGAGGAGTGCCTAGATATAACATCTGTTTATAATTCAGCACTTTGTCAATTAAATTGAATTGAGCCAAGTTATGCTCGTTTTAAGTTAGGTCTGGCTTCTGTAGCCTATGCAAAGGTATCAAAGCCTCAGTCCACAGAGAAATGGCCAGAGCCTGGATTCAGAAACTGAGTATTTAAAATGAACAACCAGGACTTTTGTCATTTTGTGATGTCACAACAAAGCCATCACCACTCCCAGCCATAATCCAAGCCCCACCCACTTTGACCCACTGTCCAAAGTTCAAAGTTCAAGTTCAAACTTGAACTGTCCAACCTGAAAACGGATATATTCTTATTTGATCACTCAGAAAACACTGAGCCAATCAGAAGAGAGGCTCAGAGACTATTTTCTGAGTGGATCCCCGTAGGTGGGTGGGTTGACAAATGTAGACATGTGCTTGAATGAAACCAATCACAGCTCCAGTGGTTTAATTAGTTCCCTCTACTCACCTTCCACCACAAAGATCATTCATGCTATTTTGCTTTGACATCACATCCATTTTTAAATCAGTCTCACTCACTTGATCGTACCATGGAGCCAAATTGTGTTCTTGTGTACGGCTGAGCAACAACAGAGGGGAGACTATTAGAAGACGTGGCCCCTCCTTTTATATACAGTTTGGTAGCCTGATGAATTCAGTTGGTAAAATCACAGCATGTCACTGTGTTGATGGGAACAGATTGCATCTCGGAGCTGCAGAGCACTGGAGCAACTAACTGTGTCTCTAAAAGCATTCCAGCATCTCTGTCAAAGCAGCTAATTAACAAGACAGAAAATAGAGTCTGTTGTAAAGAGGGGGGAGAGAGAATGTTATACAGAGGGAGGACATGATCCAGCTAATGTTATTGATTTGAAGGATTGATTTGAATGCTGCACTCATTAATTACCAATGTCACCGGCCATGAATGCTTCTTGAATGGATATATGGATATTACACATATTAAGGCTCTGCAGAGATGTAAGAGTATAATAACACATTAATCTAAATTATTTACATATATTTACTTTTTTCCATTCAATCATAGTAACATTTTATTTACTTCACAGGACGTTAATTACTGAAGAACAAAGTAACAGCTGTGTCACTACAGCTGGGACAGGTAGAACGAGAAACCTGACAGTCAGACTGTTTTATACAGTAGATTGTCTTATTCACTTTATCGGTGCGTAAAATTGAATTTATGTGCATCCGCAGCACTGGTGTTAATCCCTATAACCAGGGAGGCTGTAGGTTGTGTGTTCATGCCTGCAGCTAATGTTTTGGGTCCAACTTTGTTGAGGTTTTTCATGTAAATTGGAGCTCCTGACAAAAAGCGAAGTGTCTTGTCAGTGTTTATTGTTACATCCTGGCCTAGGGGAACAGTGGCACAGCATGAAAAGAGAATTCTCATCACCCTAGCTCCCAGAGCCACCTGCATTTACTGATTTTCAGCCCTATATTTTTTTTCATTACTTACATGTTTTGTTTTACAGAGGGAGAATATGGCTTCAGGCTAGGTCCAGAAAAAAAACAAAATGACAAAGAAAAAAAAAATCCTATCAAATATTAATTAACTAAAAATAAAGCAAGCACAAATACAAATTCCTAAATCATTTTAAAGCTGTTGAAAAAGTAGTAAACTCAGTGTACCCCTCCAAAAATCTTTGGGTTCTTTAGGATATGGAGCTGATACTATTTATGCCTGAATGCTGAAGCTGGACTCTGGTCTAGTCTATTTCACTAATATCATCAACTTGATTGGAAACACCTTTAGAGATCCTCTAACTGAAAAGCAGCAGGTAAAATTAGTACGCTAACAAGCTAGCTCCAACCCGGTCAGGGTGTCTCATCACTTCCCAATACTGAGTCACTGCAGCGTCTACAGTCTGTTTCTGGAGGCATTTAAAAACATATTATATTAGTTTAACCATGTTATGAAGTACATTAACCCTGATCTAAAGCTCACTGGAGGTGACTGTCGCTGCAATGATGTAGTTGTAAATTTAGCATGAAACTCCATCATTACTTGCCAACAGCTGTAAGTGGAAAGCCTCATACCCTCATATATTGAACTTCTACTTCAATTGCTTAATTTCTGACACTGAAGTTAGCATGCTAACCAGCTAGTTAGACAGTTTTGTCACTTCACAGTCACTGTAGTGAAATATGGGGGTGCTCTCTCCTCCCAATGGGGCCCAATGGAAGGCCATCCTCATCCAGCCTAGACACTACACCTAGGAGAAAAACTGTGTAAGTTAAGATAAACACTAGTTAAAAACTCCAAACAGAAGAAAGTCATACTGAAATGGACAAACGTGTTTGAACCAACAACAGATTCAAATGCTGAACTGTCATAGTGATCAATTATGTCATTTACTAATGTGTCTGAACATCAGCGGGGCAGATAAGCAAACTAATTGTGCATTTTATGACTAAAGCATGAAACTTTCAGCATTTCATCCACATAACCCAAGGTTTGATTTCAGATTGGCCACTTTCTGTCTGACCTCTGGTGACCTTTAGCGGCCTTTGACCTCAGCATTGCATTTGTCCACATTATTCTCCATTGGAAACATATGAAAATCTGGTATAAGTAAATCATTACCAAGAAATGTCTTCACCACATAGACTGTAAAAAGAATGGACGTAGCGTCCGTGACGTCACCCATTGGTTTTGGGGAGTCGTTTTTGTGACTCCAATATGGCGGCCTGAACAGCGCCATGTTGGATTGGCCGGCCGAGAACCCGCCCACTGGCCTCGAAGCAGCTGTCCACGGAGCTGCTCGGACCTGTCACTCAACGTTTCCGCGCCCTAATTGGCCAGAGTTTTAACCTAATAACAGTAAAACGGTAGAGTTAAAAAAAAATTCACCCCCCTCAGAGTGTGTGCGGGGGTAGAAACTATCGATTGAGAAAAAAAAACGTTCTGACACCAGGCTTTTAACATGTTTATTGAGGATGTAAAATCGGCGATTTTAACATGGGGGTCTATGGGGAATGCTCCCTTCTGACACCAGCCCCCAGAGGAAGCCGAGGGGATTGCAGTTTTTTGAACGCGGAAGTGAGCTTCACTTCTCAGACCCACAACTGCCCCCTTGCTTCACCATTGTGTTTAGGAAGGCGTGTAGTGTCATTAAAATGTTGAAATTCAACTCCCGTGTGAAACCCCCTAAAAAAAACTACTCAAAGATGCTGTACCTGTAACCAAGGAAGGCAACCATGTGATTTCCGCTCTTGCTTTTCAATTTCAGTCACTTCTCTTTCTCTACTGAAGTTAGCTTGCTAAGCAGCTAGCATTGTCTCTGTTGAGGGTGTGACAGCCTCATGAGTTGTACACACAAGGATGGCAGAAGTAAACAGATAAACATGGCTATTTAAATGAGTTTTACTACATAAACTAACTGCACTGTCATAACTGCAGATACTCTCAAATAAATGTTTTGCCATATATGACAGAAAAAGAGAGACATTTTGTCTTTGATTTTCACATGGTAATGCTTGTGTATTTAAATACTAATATTAGTTACACAAGCATAATTCAGCAATCTTAACTTGAAGGATTACAACAACAGAAAAGTGACTTTTTTTGGCATATTACAATGTAGTTTAGGTAGGTCGCAAAAAAAAAGAAGAAGCTGATAATGGTAAATCTGCTTAAGTTGTTATTTACTTTTCAGAATAAAACTGAACACATATTTCTGATTATTAACGTATAAAGAATCCTTGGGTGAGGCCAAATATACAAAAAGCGATTTAGAGATAAAACAATAGTTTATTTGACTCAAACAGCTTATGTCTTGTGCTGATAACTTTTTTTAATGTCTTTAAATGGATTGAATGAAACTGTTTATGTGACTTTTGTCCAAGCATAAGCACAATATCATATGAGCAGACAGTAGAAGCAGTCCAAATGTTGCACACAGAAAAATACAATATGCCACATTATATAAGCAGCTGTCATCACTTCTGATGCTCTTTTAGCAAAACTTCAGGAAAGCATTTGCACCTTATTACTCCCAATCGTTTGGCTGCACAAGACAGATGGAAGACAGCGAATGCAATTTATTGCCGTTATTATTACATTTATGGTGCAGACAAAGTTTTTCTTCCCCTCAAAGTGACAATTATGGACTCATTAACAGAGCAAAGATGCCTCCAGCTGTTGTGATAGCTTCCACTTTTGTTTAGATTTCACACAGTGATGTACTGATGGCATATTATTAACTTCTGAATAAATCTCCCACATTAATCAGGAAGGCCATTAAAGTGCCTGCATGCGCATATCAAGGCGTTGCTCTTTTATATCAACTTTGACTAGAAACATTTACACATGAATTTCACATCAAAGTATATCTGCCATGTTTGGTTTGCAGTTCAGATCTTGGTTTGATAGTAAAGCTCATACATATTATACATATGATATTTTTGGGGCATTTATTCTGAAAGAACAGTGAGACATGGACAGGAAGTCAGGGCTGGGAGAGGAGGCAAAGAGGGGATGACGTGCAGCAAAGGGCTGGTGGCGAGCTCAAACCCATGGCTCTGGTACAAAGGTTTGATGTAAAGCCAATGATGTGCACCCTGGTTATTGTTTTCATGTAACATTACATTTTTAAAATGTGGAGAGATAGAGAGACACAGAAGCTGCAGCACATCACATTTCTCCTACTGGCAAAAATTGAAAAGAGATGGAGATGAGGAAAACAAGAATAATGTATACCGGTATGCACATCTGCTCCACACACAGTCACTTCACAAACTTTATTTTGTGAGGACAAACTAGATGTTGATTTTGTAAATAGTGACGTATTGGCTATAAACATTGAGCAACATCTAAACCCACCCTAATTTATAATGAATAAAGAATCACAGTGCAGCCTAAGCCCTGTGCCCTGTGACTGTGATGTCGGCTGCTGTCCAGTCTGGTCGATGCGAGTGTGTACATCATCTCCAGATAGAACAGTTATAAAAGACCTTTAGTTGATAATAAACTAAAGATGTAAACACCAGATGTAGCTGCTTGCGTGCCATAGCATCCACAACATTATATGAAGAAATACAACAACAAATTAATACAAAAACATGTATAACCCACACACACACACACACACACACACACACACACACACACACATGCTTGCTTAGACATATTTTCATTTTGTCTTTTCTGATGATGTTTTACATCTGTGCAGTTCTGTATCATTTTATGCAATACTATGTGAAAGCATAGTCAGTCTTCAATACTGTATCCCCATAAAAGATGATAACCTCATCTGAGCTCCTGTATAATTACGGTAAATGATAACATACCATCTCTGTCAACCATTGTCCTTGACAATCAATAAAACATGGGAAATTAGAATTGAATGATTTTCATGTTTTAATGATCTAGTGGTGAAAGGAGGCAGCGGTCTATCATTGCCACATTTACATGATATCAGAAGCACAAGCTGATAATATATGTAGGATAGCATTAGTATTTCCCACAACAAACATCACGGTATAGATAGATATCACGTGACGTCACACAGCGTTCGCAGCCGGTCACAGCGCCATCTTGGGTACCGACTTCCAAAGGCAGTCTATGGGCTGTGACCTAATACATCCATGGTTGTGGCATCAAATCTCACAAAAATAGTGGATAAACCTTTTTTTTATTACATGGCTCTATTGAATGTCATATTCCGATAATTTATTGATATTTCTGATATTTATTTACATCTTGATTTTGCATTTAACAGTCTGTTATTCCTGTTTAACAGATCGTTGCTAAGTAAACACTAGGTAGGGACGCCGCTCTGATCAGCGCAGCACAGAAAAGAGAAACTATGCAGGATATTTACTTTCTGTTTCATTTTTTACCGTCATTAAACAGCTTGGGAGACATGTACACCAAGGGAGGCTGCCTCACTCTACTGAGTGTGAGCGGCACGTACGTTCACGTTGCTTTCGTGAATTGTAAACACACAGACGCCCCCTCGGTTTTAGCGTCCAGCAGTTTAGCGGCTAATTCAACAGCAGTGATGGATAACAGTACCGGAGAGGCTCAACATGAGCTTCATTTGAGGAATAAACGGCAGCTTTTACCTGACGGGAGACCGACGCCTGAGCTACGGTAGCTAACAGCTAACCCCCTCCCTCCCTCCCTTCCTTTCTTATACACGCACACACACGGCCCAGGTTGTCTGTCATATCTGTTGTAAACCTTGTAATAACAGCTTGTTGAGTACAGTTAAAACTATTGTTGCTTCGGTTTGAGTGTGGCCATATCTGTGCAAACCATTGTGCAAAACCTGTTTGTTGTGACTTTTTGCGTTATAAGATGATTTGCCGAATTGTCCAGATATTTTATTACTTTATGAAAATAAATGTCTGTGAGTTAAAAAGAAGTGGGCTACGCATTTCTGATTTGATTTGGCTTTTCGTGTATTTGGAGGAGAGACAGAGCGAGCGAGAGAGAGAGAGAGAGAGAGACGAGGAGGTCCGCTGGGTGAGCTAGATTAACTTTTAACGGGAGAGAGAGCGGCGCACCGCGCTGTCAAAGATCGTCTCAGCAGAAATGGTGTGTGCTTTCAAGGCAAGGCCATCAAAATGAGAAATATCCATATCCAAACTACATCAGGCAGCAGTCATTTCTGGTCAGAGAGGATGTGGCTGCACTGAGCTGAATAGAGGTTAACTCAGTGTTCGGTACCCAGCATGGCGGCGGCCAGGTGGAACGCGTCGTGACGTCACCTTACTGATAAGTATCTATACCATGGCATCTCCTCAACACTGATACTTTAGTGTTAACACTATGTAGGGTTCTCTAAAAATGTGTATAAATGTGTAAAAATATTGATTCTTTATGTTATTGGTTTTCTATAACCTTAGTGATGGTAAAAAAAAAGAAGCAGATTATTCCCTTTTATATTACTTCTAGAACACAGAGTAGAGTAGGACTTCATTTCCCAGAATCCTCTGGTTTTTCATGTTTTTGATAGTCCTGTTAAAACAAATAATGTTCATATATTAACTCTGTAATTCATGCATTATATTGTTTAAAAATGTCTTATGGTCTTGACAAAGGTTAAGTTTTCCTGTTTAATAAAAAAAGACTACAACTTTCCCCCCCGAGAGGAAGTATCCCAGAGTTCACCGGGACAGTGAAGGGCTGGCTGCGTTTTCCTCGGCAGAGAGAAAGAAGTCAATGTTTGGAGATTCAAACCAAAAGTTGGCCCAGATATTGCACTGCCCAGAGAGACTTTAACCGGTCAGAGTACTCTTTTCACGTTGACTGTGTGTAGTTTACACGGCGGTGAAGTTTTACGAGCCGCGACAGCGTGGTGTCCGTCACTAGCTCCGACATTAGCCGTGTGTCGTGAGTCAGCTTGGTGGCAGAAAACTAAGCCTGCTTCACAGTCCTGTGCACATTATTATTATTTGCCTTTCTTTGCCTTTGTACACTGGAGCGCTGTGACGAAAAGAATTTCCCGCAAGGGATTAATAAAGTATATTCTATTCTATACCTGGAATAAAGTCAGTTATCCTCTCAATGGATTATTAAAATCATTCTCTTGTTGGAGTTGACTTTGACCTTTACACTGACCAAATTTAGTTTGACAGGCTTAATTACAGTTTCCCCTCGCCGCAAGACTGGTTTTTATTTTGCCAGCTATTTTTAGATTTACATTTAGTCATAGTTCAGAGATCACTGTGTTTGCCCTGAATACACACACAGGACATATACAGTACTTGATCACAGTTTCCATTTTGCAGTGTTGAGACTAAACTAAAAGATAATCTATTGGAGTAGTCAGTTTAAATATAACCCAAATGTTTTCTTGCACCATCCTCATTGTTTGGGGCTCTATTAATCAAACTGTTGTACATGTGAAATCAACCTCAACCTTCAGCACCAGACTCACCCCTCTATCAAGAGAAAAGCCCCTCAGTGTGACCCGAGCAGAAATGAGGAGGGATGTGCACACCAGCTAACCAAGGTGCTGACGGACATCTTCGACACCTCTCTCCAACAGGCGGCAGTTCCCACCTGCCTGAAGACCGCCATGAATATCCCCATCCCAAAACCTCCACGGTGACAAGCCTGAATGACTATTAACTGGTAGCCAAAGACTGCATTGATGTCACTGTGGACCCGCACCGATATGCATACAGGAAGGGGCGACTGGCATCTGTCCGACTTCATATTTCTCCGACGAGACATTTCTAAATTTTTTATACACACACATATATATATATATATATATATATATATATATATATATATATATATATATAAAGCTGCACAGAGGACTGTGGGACGCAGTCTACCCACCATCTTGGACATTTAAAACACATTTACAGTCAGCCCTGAGCCATGTGAATACAATGCACATGTTTTTAAATTTCAATACTAAACCTCTCATATTAAACATTAATCTGCAGCTCTAGATGGAGGAGAAAATGAGGAAGTAAATGAGGAAATGTATTGATAAGATGTGAGTGTATTTATCTAGAACATCTTATATCAGGGCCCACTCTTACTGTCACAGTGTGCATGCTGTGAAGCAGAGAAGATCAGCAGGTTTAAAAAAGAGCATAGCACAAATCTGTGCAATCTGGGAGAGAGAGGAAATGAACAAAATACATTAAGTGTGTGTGTGTGTGTGTTTGGGGGGGGGGGGTAGGCAGCACAAGTTTGTGTGTCTATGGTGGAAGTGAACAGCAGATTTAAGCATGAACTCAAGTCATCTTGGGAGGGATCTCATGATTAGAAAGAGAAAAGCCTCTTTGGGAAGGCAAAGCTGCCGTGATTATGTGAGTGTGCGTGTGTGTTTCTAGACAGTGTTTCATTTGAGGATGCCATTACAGTTGTCCCTTTGGTGGATGTTGACATAATTTGCAAGGTGCATTTAACCTTTGTGGATGGCCACACACACACACACACACACACACTTTGACAGTGTTCCACCACATAGCTATGTGGATGCCATACAGACACCATATTAATGTGTAGCATATTATTAATAGCTGACCTTGTTTCAAGCACTCAGAGTAGTGATGTTAAACCTATTTTGTGAAAGTAACAAGACATGATGTTATGTAATTTAATATGTTGTTAATTACCATGACATGCCTTGATATAGCATGGGGGACACATAGCAACACTATGGGATGTGCCAACGAAGGGATATGACATGGCATGCCCTTGTTGAACACTGGAAACGTCTTGTGTTATTATACTATACATCAACCAAAGCCACATGATTTTTATGTTGTCTCAAGGTTATCTGCATTAATTTTGTGGCATGATTTCATTTGCCACTAATAGAAAATGCTCTCCCGCCCTGGAGTCTAGATATGTCTTCTTGATATTTCAGTGACTACAAGCTACTGCCACCAGTAATGGGTTTCAGAGACCCATTAGACTGCTGCAGTGCAGTAACTGTACAATCTGACTCATGAATGCATTTGCACTATGACACTTTTTGACTTAATGTGCCATTGGATATTGTTATCCAGCTACAGATTGGCTACTGCTGTGTATTTCAACTCTTTCCTGTGTTTTCATATGTCTAATAATCTTTTTATGTGTGTCAGGAGATTGTTAAAGTGTGTTTGTGTTGGCGAACTTGTTTGTCTCCTTTGAGAGATGAATGAATCATTTTGAACAGCCCGAAAACCCGAGGTTCCGACCCGGCTCGGGTCTTGGGTCCTGGGTCCATTCACAGGTCGAGGATGCACTGTGACCACACTCTGTTCAAGTGTAAATGTAAGGAGGAGGATTTGACAAAGAGCTTGATCGGATAGCCATCTGATCTTCTTAACAGACACATGTTATTTCCAGCTGTAAATATATGTGGTCACATGCGATCTGATTTGCTATCCGATTACAGAAAGCACATCGGAATGTCAGATCTACTATTATACGAATTGAATTGTGTGTGACGGGGGGGGGGGGGTTCAGTCCCCTAGGGCCTTACCACCCCAAAGCCTGACATGAGCTGGAGCTCAGGACAAAGAAGGTTGAGCCAATTTACATCACAGTGTGCAAGTCCCTCTGAAATTTCAATTCCAGGTTTAACGTCCTGTCAGCCAATATAACTGATGTGACGTGTAGATGACTGGATAAAAATCTATTTGACATTTAATGTGGAAGTATGATTTATGTTACATTATATAATATATTTAAATATATCTTCAGGTGTTCATGTCTTTGAACTGTCCTTCAGTGATTTACTTTGAAGTCTGTCAAAAGAGTTCTAAGTGTTGATTTATTCACTGTGTATTCAACTTCAGACGGTACTTTTATCAACTTGTTGCACTCCCTGCTTGGTAACCAGCTGCTTGTTTTTATGGATATGGATTTTAGCTTGGAGGTTGCCTTGGCAATCAGCATTAGGAAGCCGATGCTGGGAAAAGGAAATGTGGTGTAAATGACACATCTACTCAAGAACAGTCAAACGACAAATGTTTTCTCACATGTTCAGCTGACATAAGCTGTGTCTCGATTCAGGGGCTGCATCCTTCTGAAGCTTCATTTGAAGATGAACTGCATCACAGTGGTTCAGCTGAGCCTGAGGATTACACTCTTAAATGTAAATGTGAAACCACATGTTTTTGTACAAAAAAAGACAGCTACTGTGGCAAAGCTGAAATCCTCCACAGTCCATAGATCTCATTTTGGTTCGACTGTTGTTGTCTATCACGGCCACAAAGGCCACACTTCTGTAAATAAGGTGGAGTTAGAGCTGTGTTCTTTCTTGAGTGCATACAATCTAAGCATGAGAGTTGATTGCTCACCCATGACATCTGATGTAAGCTTTGACAGCTGTGGGCACCAAACATATACAACATGATACAGTACATTATATCAGCCAGTCTTGACCTTTGTAGCTTGTGACCACTGGCGATGTGAAAATATCTAGAATTTCACAAGAAAAGAGCATTAGTGAAAGAGGGGTCATCCAAGACATGCAATGCCAAAATCACCCTTTACTGCCACCTACAGATGCCTGAATACCAACCTATGGTCATACCCAAGGCTGTAAAAGAATAAACATGAGCACTAAGTTTACATCTACATTAGGAGACAATATAAAATGTTGGTAATTCAATTCCTTGGGGTGTAATACTGCTTCATGAGCCTGTATTAGTTGAAAGCTTGTTACATTTATTGGTATACAGCAAAACCCAACCTACCTATTCAAAAACCTCAATGAAAGAAAATGAACTTTTCCATTTTTAAATGCTTAAACCTACTCATCAGTGCAATGGCACTTCACTAGACTGATAAGCCTTGGTATAGGGAGAATCGCAGACTTTCAATCACCTTTATTATACAGTGATGACCACAAGGACCTTTAATCATCTTTAATGTTAGGAGTAACAGTCTTAAGTGGTTAAATCATCTTTCGTTTGAGATCTTGACTGTGACAGTCAGAAAGCACTTCTGTCTCCGTCAGCGTTCAGTCTAGACAGAGGCATTGTCAAGGGTTCTCCATCACCTCCAAAAAGGTACAAAAGGCTAATTTAGATCTCAGCCAAATGTGTTGTGTGACATTTTAAAATTGAGACATACTGCATTTTGATTCAACAGAAAATTCTGTGAATAGAGAGAGTAGAGTGGGCTTGGTGGTAGATTTCATAATGGAACAGTTAGATGAGTAACAGCAGAAAAAAAAGCAGATTAGGAAATGTATTTACCATAAAAAAGAAAAACAATGTATGCACTCTGTTTTTGGGAGGTCTCACATCACAACAAACACAGTAGCCTATTCAACTTTTAGTGTTCAAATGTCACAAAACCCTTCAGCAGCTATAGTATAAAACAAAAGAGTTTTAGTCAGGTACTGACTGCACATGTTTCTTGTCAACCACTGGAAATACAAGAAAGCCATGTTCGCCCATTTAATTTTTCCAATGAAAACAATGATTTTTAACTAATTGAGTGCCAACCACGTAATTTCTCATTTTTTTGTTCCCATGCGTTGAGTGCGTGAGTTTTGCTTTTTTTTTAAATTATGAAACTAGACACTTTAACACACCTTATGTGTAAATTTGGGGACTCTACGACGAGCAGAACTGAAATAGATGACGATCAAAAACTCATGACAGCTCATGATCTGGAGGTTTTTATCATAACTCAGCTTTTGCAAACGGAGTTCTGCATGTGGATGCAGCGCAGCCGCTCCGCTGTCACTGGCGAGGCTCCAGCAGCTCGGAGCCGAAACAGGAAGCTCTCAGCCGACAGCCCCGCCCGGTCTTCATCTGGAGCAACACCGTGTCCTCCCCAAGGTCCTCCGGCGGTAAAATGTGATGATCACTGGGCCAAAGCAAGCTGCCGGCACCGAGCCGTACCACAGACGGACCGCGACCACCGGTGGGGCCGGTGTTCCCGACCTGCTGTGGCCGAGAGACCATCACATTCTGCGGCGAGAGGCTGTGACACGGCACGGTGCGTCTGTGTTATTGTTGTTTAGTGGCGCCCCCCCGCCCCGATGGTGGATTTGTGAATAGAACAACAATTGTTGTATATATTTATCTTACACGAGCCCTTTGATCCAGAAATGCGAGTGTCAGAAGAGCGACAGGCACAAACAGAGCACCTTTCATAAAAGACGCTGTATCTCCTTTTCTAGAAAAAAAGGAGGGATTTTGGTGAAACCCAGCCATGTTTAGCTTGGGGTCCGCCCGCTATTCAGACATCCCACTATTACGACATCCCTCTATCTAGACATGCCGCTATTCCGACACTTTTTGGTATCGCTAGTCCGACACGTCATCTTTTTTTTTCTTTTTTACAGCTGCGATACCCAGGCGCGTCTCTCTCTTTTTTTTTCTCTTCAGCATGCCTATCACCGGTTTGATGATGGAGTGATGTTCTTAATCTCAACAACTCAACTATCAAGTCACAAACAAAACTGACACATGATAAACAAACAGAACTATGCTGCAGTTTGTTTGTCAAGTTAACCTGTCACCTTCAGCACCACGGACAGCGAGGATGAGTCGCGGAGAAACTGCAGCTGTGAGCGTCTGGGCTTAGGGCCTGGGGCCTCATTTATCAAAACTGTAAGTAAGCAGTGTAAAGCTGCTGCTACTAAATGTTTTGCTTAGGCCTACGGCGAAAAGACACCCAAAATATTTACACCTTTTTCAGATCTATCAAACTGTGCATGCACAACTCTCCGCAATTTATCTTTGATAAATCAAACTGGATCCAAGAATGGTGCGCATATTAATTAGCCATGTGCGTTCTGTGGAGCGGCTACAAAGTGACAACAAAGTGACAACAAAGGCGGAGGGCGGGGGAAAGAAAGCGAGATACATGGCATCGGGCAATAAATCAGTCAGAAAAATGATCTTGCATTTTAATAGGCTACAATAAAAACAAAAACCTCCCAAATCTCAACAAAACGGAGCAGAAAGAAGAAGAATCTTATGTAATCTGCCGCTTTATCCCAGAAAATCTTTTTTTTTTCCTTTTACCTGTGTTAAAACAATGTAAAGCAGGATGATAGTTACCATTACTTTGAACGCGTTTCCACTACACAGTTAAGCTCTACTGGACTCGGTTTAGGTCATTTTCCATTACAGCTGAGTCCTTCACAGTTACTCCTCAGGGCCGCGTTGTCTCACTCTTCATTCTCTCGTCAGCTCCAAACACACGTGCACCTTGTTAACTCAGGTGACAGAATAATAACAGTCTCAGTAGCTGCAGATCAGTGTGCGCGGCAGGGGTGGAAAGAGTACCAAAAAAATCTACTCAAGTAAAAGTACTGTTACCTTGATGAAATTTTACTCAAGTAAAAGTAGAAGTACTGGTGTAAAAATCTACTCAAGTAAAAGTAAAAAGTAGTTCATTTAAAATTTACTCAGAGTAAAAGTTACTTAGTTACTTTTTTTTTTTTGGGGGGGGGGGGCTATAATGGCCAGAGATTGGCCTAACATTCTCCGTGCATGTCTCTGTAATCCAAATTTGTCCCTTCTCCATCGATACACTGGTCTCCATCATCTTGATTCTGACCTTCTAAGCCAATCAGATGGACAGTTACAGTTACTGGCACTAAGGTTGTCACAACCATGATCATGATACTAAAATTTTCAACTCAATATCGATATTAAGGAACATATTCGATACTCAATACCATTTTCAATACGGATAAAAAAAATTTAAAAAAATCTCTCTTTCACTCACACACACCTGTTTTCTTTAGCTACTGTCTTTCCTGTCTGCTCTCAAGAAGGGGAGGGGGGGTGTTCTCTCTCTCTCTCTCTCTCTCTCTCTCTCTCTCTCTCTCTCTCTCTCCTGTAACTGCTCTGAAGCAGTGGGCTGCTTGTCTGTTCCTCTGAGCATGGCCATGGATCTGACTGTCCTACATTTAACTCAACGGACTGCCAGTCCGGCCTTCAGCCCCGGTGTGTCTGGCAGGGTCAGCGGCCCCGTTACCGAACACAGCCGGACATGTTCATGAGTTCATTAAAAAAGCCCGGACACCCCGGACAGGACGTGAGAAGTGGACATGTCCGGGCAAAAGAGGACGTTTGGTCACTCTAAACGTAGCCTAATAGATGGACATGCCTGATAACGTTGTCTTTAATCATTAACGTCAGCTTTTGACCGCTAGCTGTGGCTAATGGCTAATATTAAGACGACAACATAGCGACGAGCCCTGTTATGCACTAACTCACGTAACAGTGAGGGGGGGAGAGGTGTGTACCTGCTGGTGCTATGTGCGTGTGTGAAGGGAGAGAGAGAGAGAGGCGGCAGCAGCGTAGCTACTTTTGACAACCCACACAGACGCAGTGCAAGTTGATATATTTTTTACTTTGTAACGGAAGCCATTTAAAATGTAACTAAGTAAACAGCTGAAAATTCATTCCTTTACTCTGCAAAAGTTATAGTTGGCGTGCTAACCAGCTAGATCCCTGCTGGCTGCTCTGTCCTTTAGACTTTTGAAAATCTAGAACGACATCAGATTAACATACAAGGCTTGTCTATTTAAAAGAAAATGTCCATCCATCCATCAATTTTCATTTGCTTATCTGAGGTTGGTCTGCCCCGTGGCCTCCTTCCAGTTGGACATGTCAGGAACACTTCCCCAAGGAGGCGCTCTGGAGGCATCCTTACCAGATGCCCGAACTGCTACAACTGGCTCCTTTCCATGCAAAGGAGCAGCAGGTTTAAGCCAAGTCTCCTATGGAAGACTGAACTTTTCACCTTTTCTCTAAAAGGAGACCCCAGCCACCCTCCTGAGAAAATCCATTTTGGCCTCTTGTATCCGTGACCTCGTTCTTCCGGTCATGGCCCTTCACTCATGACCCTAGGTGAGAGTAGGAACGAAGACTGACTGGTAGATCGAGAGATTGCCTTAGGGCTCAGCTCTTTTTCGTCACAACAGTGAGATTCAGCAATTGCCATACCGCTCCTGCCACACCAATTCTCTGGCTCCAATGTCGCCTCATTCTTGAACAAGGCCCAAAAATACTTGAACTCCTTTACTTGGGGCAAGGACTCATTCACTGGCTAGTGGGTGGTGGCGAACTGGACATGGGTGGCAGAGGTTGGCTCTGGAGACATGGAATTTTCTATCCATGTTAGAAAAATATGTCAGTAAACAAAATTAATTCAGCAGTTCAGTGAAAACACAATTTCTTGAAGTTATGTCACCAGTAGACTGAGGCTTTGTACCAAAATGCGAAAGTGACTGTTTTATGGACTGATGTGTTGTGGACTGGCGTCGTTAAAATAACTTTGTACATGGACAGATGCTGATTGGGACGTGAACTCATTCATTGAGGAAGCAATGGGACTGTTGAGACTATGGGGGGTGGTGTGTACTCTTCTTTGTTCACAGCTGATCTGGATGAGCCTAAAGATTTTGTGATTTGGGGGATCTAGATCCTGATTTTGAGTGTTTCGCGACAGTTACCAAACCAAAACTGAAACCGTATCAGGCTAAAGACGGGTAAAGTCTCACCAGAACTATTGCCTCTAGACTTGAGTTTTCTTGGACAAACTTAACTTTTCACAATGTCCGTGTGGAATTAACACCACCACAGGGAACAACTCCCCGGGTAGAGAGCTGGTAGTGTAACACTAACACACCATTTAGTGTGGAGGCAGCTAATCTGTCCCTCTACTGCTGCTATAGTGTGAGCCTGTCAGAGGGGCCCTGATGGTGCCATGTTAAGCAGCCTTCGTCCTTATAACGGATTTCATACATACAGCCTCTCTGTGTCTTCTCATAATCTCTGTCACACACACACATACAGTTGGTCAAAGTGCGATGCTGTCAAGATCTGGTTGTGCGTCTGTCAGCTATGCATGTTGCTCTTGTTTTTCATCACACACACTTGTTATTAATGTACAGACATGAGCATGGTTTAATATATGGAGAGAGCGAGATACTGAATTACACTCAAGTGTCTACAGAGCCAAAGTGAATGAATCAAGGACGGGAAAAATCAGTGAGGTAAAATCGATTTGGCATATTTTCATTGATGTAGAGCAGGTCATTCTATTATCTTCTCTTATCATGCCATGGGATTGCGGAACACCTATTTCTGATGTCAGCTGAAAACTCTTTATTTCTGCCTCAGTTGGTCTCAATTCACTTTCCAATGACTTTCAGCCGGTGCAGCTGAAAATGTCAAAAGAAACTACATTTCACACAGTAATGATGGAGCCTTCACTCTCAGCCATTCCTTGGTTTTTTTCCCCCCTTTTGAAAGTTGACGTAAGAAATCCCAAAGTTCTGTGATTTAAAGGAAAAGTATCAGATGAACTTGTTGACTGAAGTGAATCAACTGGGTGAGACCCAAACCTGGTGAAACTGAGAAATAAAATGTTTTATAACAACAGTTTTGTGAAATTAAATCAGTTTGTTTTCTTCTGTTATTTGTTTCCAGCATTCAAGTGACTGGTTACAGGTGTCAGATGCTGAAATAATTGTTAACACTTTGAGAAAATGTTGTCTTATTTGTGTGTTCAGCTTTACATGAAGATACACAATGATGTGTGGTCACTTCTTCACTTCACACCCCTTCATTTCACTTGCTGATGAGCAGCTTGTTTACTGTGTTTTATTAACATTTTGTCAATTTACCGATTTATTGACTTAGTGACATGGACATGGTGTAGATTATATCTTAAATAGTGGCATGTAAAGATGAATTTCTTGCTCTTGGTTTTTGGAGATCTCTTGCTGTTGAGGAAAATGTGATGATGTGATATTTTAACAAAGGATCTAATGAAGTTAATGAACACATGTAAACATAATAAGTGTAAAAATGGAATGATTAGGCTTATTGTTGTCGGCTTCTTTAGCTAGAGAACAATATGACCCAACTTACTCACACAACACAAAGACTTAATTAGGAATATGATTTACATAAAAATAAAATAAACTACAATAAAAAATAAAATAAAATAAAACAAATCAAATGTTTTTTTTTTTTTGTTTTTTTTTAAAAAGGAAAGCCATCAGGAGCCAACCCCCCCTAAAGAATCCTCAAATGGGTTGATTTCTTGAGCTTTGTTGAATAAGTATGTCAAATGTAATCAGTGAAATCCCTTGATCTCTATTTGGATTTTTGTGACATTTAAGCACAACTGCACTGAAGAAAATGACATTCCCAGCAGAGAATAACTCACACTGTGACACTGTGTTTCATGTCTGTGTGCTCAGAGGTGTGACCTGGGAAAACTGTTTGACTTCTGACTGTAATTCCCCTGGTGCAGTCCTCCCCTCCTGCTGAATGCTTCTGTCTATTACAGACCACAACCTATAATTTACCAATGTTTAAAACGCTGCCTGAAACGATGACTTCAATTACAGACGAACACGGTGCATATTTAATCCCCACACATCCTGACACACGTAATCCTGCTGGAATGGGGCTTTATCCGCATTTTTGCAGCTTTGCTGGTAAGATAACAAATCTGATAGAATCGGCCTTAGTTTTTCTCTGGCTTCATGCAAATCAGACTCAGCCCTCCTCTGGTCCAAAGGGTAGTGGTAATACACCTGAATCTTCTTGGTAAACAGCTAATGGAAAGAGATTCTGAAAACAAAAAGCTTATATTGTTTATCAGCTTAGTCACGACAACAGGAACAGCTAGTTAGCTCTCACTGACATAAAAGTAGTATTTATGAAGAAGACAAAAAGTTTTTATCATATTTGTGGGTGTTCACTCTTGCTGCTCCATCACCCACACATACTGTATCTGAGTGATGCTGCAACAGCTCAGTGAGCCTTCAGCAGAATGGAAATGTAAAAAAAAAATCACAGATGATGGTGAAACAATCCAAGATAAGGATGGACTAGTCTGAACTAAATAAAATGTGGAAATTCAGCACTATTCGAACAACAAGCAGCACTGAAAATGAAGGCATGTATGTGTACTTGCAATTTTTATAAGAAACAAAAAAGTGACTTGTGACAGCAGGACACATACCACAAGTTCATACTTCACATACACATACACACGCATCTCACGTGCATGTAAGGCTCTGGGGTAACAGAGCGCCACACTGTACCGTATGTTTGAGGTCTCAAAAGAGATGGTTACTACTAAAGAAAACCAACAACAAACACATGCAGCTGCACCGGCAAGAATACACTGAACAGCTTCAATCAACTCTTCATCAACATGAAATGTGACAAGTACACATACACACATACGCTACCCTATGGAAGAAGACACAAGGGGCTTGGGGTGCCCCCACCAGTTTCTTACCCTAAGCCTAACCTCCTCCTGGATGCTTATTGTTGGGGTAACTTTCGTAGGTGAGAAGGGGGGGCTGCCATATTGTGTAATGTTTTGATTGGTGGCCAGGTTGCCTGGTTACCTGACCGCTTAAGTCTGACGTGAGCGGAAGGAGCAAGGGATGCTGGGAAAAAGCCAAAAAGGAGTCTCGTGCAGCAACGAGGCGGCCGCCTCGGGGAGTTGACGAAGAATCCCCCTTCACTTCAAGATTGAGTTATCGTTTTATTTATTGTCTCGTCTAAACACAAATGAACTGACAAAGCCATGACTGCGTGACGACGGACGGAGGTCGATACACGCAGGACACTGGAGCTGGTGGCCGGCCCGGTGCCACTGAAGTAGGACGTCGGTCTGCCAGGAAAGCCTCGCCGACCAAGCTACAGGTGGGGAGCGGAAGCAACCAGTGAGTCAAACATTGTACCATATGGCAGCGAATCCCACCAGGCTGCAGGTTTTCAACAATAGAAATATGTGCACCGTTGTTATCCCTGTAGCCTAGACTTGTAGCCGTAACTGTAAAACTTTAATTACCAGGTTGACGTAGGTCATATATTTATGGGGGCTCGTCCGAGGATCTAAACCTTTTGTGAGTTAGTATATTTTGGATGGTATTAGCATTAAACGATAGCATTAGTGGTAGGTCAGGGTTATTCTGTTGTTGGGACTCAGCCCAGTCAAAATGGTGAACAAGACTGCATGGCTTCTTTGTCTCCCAGACAAAGGAAAACCATTGAACTCAGCCTCCCAGCGTCCTTCACCTTTTCACACCTAGGTGTGGAACCTCCACTACTGACCCCCCATTGGTCAGGTATGGCCCCAGGACCTGTGAGGTCACAGGCCATATAAAAGGGAGAAGTTCGCTTCTCCTCTCTCTCTCTTCGCCCTCTTCTCTTCCCCGCTCTTCAGCAGGAGCTGCCGCTCCTCTCAGCTCCTCACCTGGAGCTACTGCTACAGCTCTCCAATCTCCATGAGGCCTGCACAAGGCAGACGCCTCCACTGGTAGCGCCGCGAGTGCCTACCAACGGATTAAAGAAAAGGAACCAGCTAACACAACGCAAGCTCTGCTAGTTGAGCTACGGAGCCACAAAACAAAGCAAGCAACCAAGGACTCTCCTCAACAGAACTCAAACTACACAGCCAGGGCGGCTGTAGTTCACTGGACAAAGACACAATCACTGGACTTGACAAACCGCAACAGGACCGGCAACCCTGCAACCGCAGGATCCCCACCAGCACCGGGATATTCTCGCCTTCATGTGACTTGGTAACGTAACTGGGCCTAGTTAGGATTACCTTGCACCTTGACTAAGCATAGAGTACTTCAACCTTGCCAATGTACATGTATTGATTGAAATATATTCTCGGGATATTCTCGCCTTCATGTGACTTGGTAACGTAACTGGGCCTAGTTAGGATTACCTTGCACCTTGACTAAGCATAGAGTACTTCAACCTTGCCAATGTACATGTATTGATTGAAATCAGTTCAAATACTTGAGCTTTGTTGTTGTTGCTTTGTTGTTGTCAGCTATAGTCTCATATTTAGTTAACCTATGTTTAACATGCAACTTGAGCGTTGAACAAAGGACACACCTTTGTTCACCTCCCCCACATCACATGTGGTTGGCCTTAGAAGTCTCAGGACAAAAGGCCACCCTCCATCTTTTCCATTGTCTGAGGTCACACTTCACACCTCACAGACACATGGTCACCCACACTTAGTCACACACACACACACACACACACACACACACACACACACACACACACACACACACACACACACACACACACACACACACACACACACACACACACACACACACACACACACACACACACACACACACACACACACGTGTACATAGTGTATGTAACTTGTCTTAGTTTCATGTTTTGTTATTCCATTTTCTAGATGTGTCCAATAAACTTCCTTGAAACTTTACTTGTCTGTTAATGTTGTACAATGGTGAGTATGCCAACCTCTACGCAGTAGAACTTCTAAATCCTTCAACTTTGCAGCTATTGATAATGTTATTTTGTTAATAATTATTAACTTAATCATTAAACAAGGTTCTATATTAATAGTTAGCACACCCTTATGAGACTGACTTTGGTACATTGGCTGCCTGGTGCCCCGAGGTGGATTTAATAAAATTAAATCCCATTAATTTTTTTTATAGTAATTATTAATATTTTGGTATTGATATTTTACTAATTTGATAGCCAATAACCCTCTTAATAATAACTTTACTTATAGTTGGTATAACCCCAACATAAATGGTGCTTCCGTTGTGAGGCATCTAAATAGTTCTTAACACCTTTTCTTATAAGTTGTGTTAGAGCACAACACTGTTTAGCTTAGTTTTGGCTCTGTTTTTGAAACGGGTAAAGGCGACCGAGTCGTTTTGCGCGGTTCATCAAAGAGTGTACACAGCCAGGTTAGATGGAAGCAGAGGGGTGTACACTTAGGCTTGGACCAGCCGAGCGAGTCTGGACCTTCTCACTAACAGAGCCAGTAGTGTTAGCGATAGCTTTAACAGTGGCGGGGATGCTTTGCTAAGTTCAGGACAGTGAACTGGGTTGAAGTGACAGCATAGGTGAGTGCGTTCACCCGTGTGTCGGTTTTTTTTTGTCTGGCTTAGCGGTGGTTTGTTAGCGGGGCTGGTGTAGCTCATCAGTAGCCGTGTATTTTTTTTGGTGTGTTTTTTCCCTCTCGGACCCGTTGTAATGCCGACGGATATGGTTGATGGCGTGTTGGTAGGTGTGGACCTGACCCGAGAACAGTTCAGAAAGCTAAAGAAAGAGCAGCTGATAGCGTTAGCCGAGGAGGAGGATGTTTCATTGGAGGATGGCATGAAAAAGCCGCAAATTGCAGCTCGGTTGATAGCGGAGTTGTGGCTGGAGGAGGTCTGGAGAGAGCAGAAGGACAGGGAACAGAGAGAGAGGGAAATGGCTGAGAAGAAGGAGATGTTACTGCGAGAATACCAGAACAAGGAAAAGGAACCGCCACCTTACCGTGGTGGACGGGTTTGAGCACCCGAATGATCCTAGGAGCTATGTTGTCCAGGGCTTAAAGCAGATATCAGTGGCACGGCCGTTTCGGCTAATGCTGTGTTCAAGGCAGGCTTTTGAAACCGTAAGTTACAGCTTCAAGTCACAACTACGACTTGGTAGTGTTCCAGGTAACCCGTAGCTCGTGTTTTTACCGTCCTGTTGTCTGTGAAAGTTCCCTATAACGGCCACTCGTAACTTCCGACCCGTGAACTCGTACCAGATCGAACTGGTATGACTTCACAGGAAGGAAAAACACAAAGTACGAGTTTCCTTGAACGCACCATGAGTTAGCAGCCCCCGCCCTTGTCAGGCATCAATTGGTCCTTGTGCTACGTCACCACATTCACGCGCATCCCTTGGCTGCACACACAGCCCTTCATGCCGTTCTCTCCCCTCATTGGATAACACTTGTATCCCACAAGGAAAATTTTCTCCTCGGGTTACAGCAGAGCAGAGTGACGGAGAGACTCGTGTTTAGGCTGAAATACTTCATGTAAGTGATTGCTGACGGAAAATAGGACTATTTAGGACTTATATTAACAAAAACATTCCACTGATATCTGCTTTAATGCCCCTTGTAGGGTCTCCCAAGGCAAACAGGTCCTAGGTGATGGGTCAGACTAAGAGCGGTTCCAAGCCCCTATGAAGAAGAAATCGAAGAAGTGCACGTCACCCGGACTGGCGTTACCGGGGCCCCACCCTGGAGCCAGGCCTGGGGCCGGGGCTCGCAGGCGAGCGTCTGGTGGCCGGATCTTGGCCCACAGGACCCGGCCGGGCGCAGCCCGAAAGAGCGACGTGGGCCCGCCTTTCCGCAGGCTCACCACCCGCGGGAGGGTTCAGAAGGGGCCGGTGCCGTGTGATTTGGGTGGCAGCCGTGAGCGAGGGCCCCGGTGACCCAATCCCCGGACAACGACTCTGGCTTCAGGGACATGGAATGTCACCTCACTGGGGGCCTGCCGGCTCTGGAACCCAACTCCTTGAGAGAGGTTGGACTCTCTTCCACTCTGGAGTTGCCCATGGTGAGAGGCGGCGAGCTGGTGTGGGCTTGCTCATAGCTCCCCAGCTCAGCTGCCATGTGTTGGAGTTCTCCCCACTTAACGAGAGGGTCGCTTCCCTGCGCCTTCGGGTCGGGGATAGGTCTCTCACTGTCATTTCGGCCTACGGGCCGAATGGCAGTGCAGAGTACCCGCCCTTCCTGGAGGCCCTGGGAGGGGTGCTGGAAAGTGCCCCAACTGGGGACTCCATCGTTCTGCTGGGGGACTTCAACACTCACTAGGCAGCGATAGTGTCACCTGGAGAGGTGTGATTGGGAGGAACGGCCTCCCCGATCTGAACCCGAGTGGTGTTCTGTTATTGGACTTCTGTGCTAGCCACAGTCTGTCCATAACGAACACCATGTTCGAGCATAAGGGTGTTCCATCAGTGCACGTGGCACCAGAACACCCTAGGCCGGAGGTCAATGATCGACTTTGTAGTCGTGTCATCTGACCTCCGGCCGTATGTCTTGGACACTCGGGTGAAGAGAGGGGCTGAGCTGTCAACTGATCACCACCTGGTGGTGAGTTGGATCCGCTGGCAGGGGAGGAAGCTGGTCAGACCTGGAAGACCCAAGCGTATCGTGAGGGTCTGCTGGGAACGTCTGGCAGAATCCCCTGTCAGGGAGGTCTTCAACTCCCACCTCCGGGAGAGCTTTGACCGGATTCCGAGGGAGGCCAGAGACATTGAGTCCGAATGGACCATGTTCTCCACTTCCATTGTTGACGCGGCCGTCCGGAACTGTGGCCGTAAGGTCTCCGGTGCCTGTCGCGGTGGCAATCCCCGAAGTAAGGGATGCCCTCAAGCTGAAGAAGGAGTCCTACCGAGCCTGGCTAGCTCGGGGGACTCCCGAGGCAGCTGACGGGTACCGGCAGGCCAAGCGGACGGCAGCCCGGGCGGTCACGGAAGCAAAAACTCGGGTCTGGGAAAAGTTCGGGGAGGCCATGGAGGAGGACTACCGGTCAGCCTCGAGGAAATTCTGGCAAACCATCCGGCGCCTCAGGAGGGGGAAGCAGTGTTCCACCAACACTGTTTACAGTGGAGGAGGGGAGCTGTTGACCTCGACTGGGAATATCGTCATAGCCAGGCTAGCGCCGCCTACTGGTTCCGGCAAATTTCATTTGCCTCAACAATGTAGTCAGGACACTAGCAATGCGTTTCGGTTTGCTCCGTCCGCCAGAGCGGACGGACCAATCAGCGAACAGACGGGTAAGTGAAGGCGATGACGTTGAACTCAAGCGCTCAAGATTAACCTATGAGCTTAACCGGTGTATAGCACACGTGACCACCAAGCAGCAGCGATTAGTTGAAGCAAATGTAAGCAACCGCCTCCCGGAAGCAAACGAATCCCTATGGCTCAGGTTCAGACGCTTTTTGAAATGTAATGAAATAAGCGGCTGATGCATCAGGCTAATATCGTCAGGCGGTGGAAGGAATACTTCGAGGATCTCCTCAATCCCACTGACACGTCTTCCGTCGAGGAAGCAGAGGCTGAGGATTCAGAGGTTGATTCATTCATCACCCAAGCTGAAGTCACTGAGGTAGTCCCTCAAGTCTCTGGATTTTGTGGGGCTGTCGTGGCTGACACGCCTCTGCAGCATCGCGTGGCAGTCGGGGACAGTGCCTCTGGACTGACAGACCGGGGTGGTGGTCCCTCTCTTCAAAAATGGGGACCGGAGGGTGTGTTCCAACTACCGGGGGATCACACTCCTCAGCCTCCCGGGGAAAGTCTATTCCAGGGTGCTGGAGAGGAGAATTCAGCCGATAGTCGAACCTCGGATTCAGGAGGAACAATGCGGATTGCGTCCTGGCCGTGGAACACTGGACCAGCTCTACACCCTCCGCAGAGTGCTCGAGGGTGCATGGGAGTTTGCCCAACCAGTCTACATGTGTTTTGTGGACTTGGAGAAGGCTTTCGACCGTGTCCCACGTGGCATCCTGTGGGAGGTGCTCCGGGAGTATGGGGTCGGAGGCCCTCTGCTAAGGGCTGTACGGTCCCTGTACAATCGGAGCAGGAGCTTGGTTCACATTACCGGAAATAAGTCAGACCTGTTCCCGGTGCGACTCTGGCAGGGCTGCCCTTTGTCACCGGTTCTGTTCATTATTTTTATGGACAGAATTTCTAGGTGCAGCCAAGTGCCGGAGGGGGTACGGTTCGGGAACCACTTAATTTCATCTCTGCTTTTTGCGGATGATGTTGTCTTGTTGGCTCCCTTGAGCTAGGACCTTCAGCATGCACTGGGGCGGTTTGCAGCCAAGTATGAAGCAGCTGGGATGAGAATTTGCACCTCTAAGTCCGAGGCCATGGTTCTCGACCAGAAAAAGGTGGCTTGCACCCTCCAGGTCAGGGGAGAGTTCCTGCCTCAGGTGGAGGAGTTTAAGTATCTTGGGGTCTTGTTCACGAGTGAGGGGAGAATAGAGCGCAAGATCGACAGGCGGATCGGTGCGGCAGCCGCAGTAATGCGGTCATTGGATCAGTCCGTCGTGGTGAAGAAGGAGCTGAGCCGAAAGGCAAAGCTCTCGATTTACCGGTCGATCTACGTTCCCACCCTCACCTATGGTCATGAACTCTGGGTCATGACCAAAAGAACGGGATCCCAGATACAAGCAGCCGAAATGAGCTTCCTCCGCAGGGTGGCGGGGCGCTCTCTTAGAGATAGGGTGAGGAGCTCTGTCACCCGGGAGGAGCTCGGAGTAGAGCCGCTGCTCCTCCACATTGAGGGGAGCCAGCTGAGGTGGCTCGGGCATCTGTATCGGATGTCCCCTGGACGCCTCCCTCGGGAAGTGTTCCAGGCATGTCCCACCGGGTTACACCCCGCCTTTCCGAAGCCCCGCCTTTCCGACAATAGACTTCCATTCATCATAATAGCGGGGTTTTCTATTTTTTCTAAAGACCCTGCTACTCCGAAAAGGCTATTGGGGGAAACCCCCAGCGCGCAGTGCGCATTGATCCTTTTTTCCTTTTTGGGGTCAAACGGATCATGTGCATAATTAACTGCAAAACAAGCAAATACTTCATATTAATGACATATAACGTTCATCATGCTTCTAGCCTGTCTAGCCTCTACCTGGTCTTTTTTACTAAACTTAACCAACTCCTTTCTTCATTGCCTAAGCCCAACCAAAGCCTCTCCCTCAGTCAGCTGTCAATGCGAGCGGCGGCTGCAGCAGCCTCGCGCCCCTGTGAGCTCAAGCCGGCTTCAGCCACGCTCGAGCGGAGCAGGGGGGGAGAAAAAGAAAAAAAGTGTATTTCTATTACTGTGTGGGAGATCTCCAACAACGGAGTCGGGGAGAAAGCAAGTGGGACAGATCTACCCAGTCCCTGAGCAGCGCACGTTTCACAGACAAGCCACAAAGCAGAATGTAAACAACGTCACGCGGTTCAGCACCTTGGACAGCTGCGGGGGGGAGGAGGGGGTGTCGGAGTAGCGGTGTTTCGAAGTGGGGCTATTTCGGAACAGCGGGGTGTCGAAGTGGAGGGGTGTCGGAATGGAGAGCTGTCCCCGTCCCACCGGGAGGAGGCGCAGAGGAAGACCCAGGACACGCTGGAGTGACTACGTCACTCGGCTGGCCTGGGAACGCCTTGGGGTCCCCCCGGAAGAGCTGGAGGAAGTGTCCAGGGAGAGGGAAGTCTGGGGATCCCTGCTCCCGCGACCCGACTCCGGATAATGCTGTGGACAATGGATGGATGGATGGACCCGTATTGGCTAACTTCTTGTCAGCCGATGGAGTTAGCAGCCCCTGCCCTCGTCATGGATCTATTGGTCCTCGTCCCTACGTCACCACATTCACGCGCATCCCTTGGCTGCACACACAGCCCTTCATGCCATTCTCTCTCATCATTGGATAAAGGTTGTAGGATACAAGGAAGAAGTTTTCTCCTCGGCTTACAGCAGAGCAGAGTGACTGGACAGACCTGTGTTTCGTACCAAACACTCTATGCAAGTGATTGCTGTCGGAAGATATAACTATTTAAGACTTATATTAACACAAACATTCCGCTTACTTCTGCTTTAACATTTTCATGCAAACTCTCAACTCACACCATGCCTCCATCATGGTGGAGACAACCACCTTTAAAAGGCCCTGACTTTGCCACAGGCATCCTGGATGTGAGGCTTTTCTTAAAGCCAACAAATGCCCATTCCCCCATGCATAAGAAAAGCTTCTATCCGAAGCATGTCTTCAGTAGTTGGGTTACCCAGTGAGTCGAAAAATGACGGAAAACGGGTGCCTAATGAGTCGGCATGTGACGCTAAGGGACCCTGACCAATAGTCAACCTGTTGACGCATTGGGAGTGAGAACGTGTTGCTTCAGTGGCATATTAAAGTCTCAACTCTAACGGTTCTCCCGCATTTTTTTGATGATGCGGGGAAAGTTCTGTTTGCGGTCTTACGGCTATACGGAACAAGGCACAACCATGAATTCTTCTTAGATGGACTAAGAGGGTTTGGGTGATAGAAGTGACCAAGAACTTCATTGGTTGTTCTGCCTGAGCTCCAACGCATGGAGATGGGAGAACCTTCCAGAAGGACAACCAACACAATGACAAGATTAAACATGTTTGGGTTGAGTGAGCAGTGGTGGCCACGACAGCTAAACCTCTTTGGGGAAATGTAACCTGGACATGTTTGAGTAGCTGCTTGCCTAACACAGTGTAATATCATAACCATCTGCTGTTTAATAAATGAGCACCTTGTGATTTTGTTTGTATCAGTGGACACGTTCATGGCTGCCTGCTTGTTCCCTGCATCATCCTCAGTCAGAACGAGGTCTGCGTGCTGCCCTTGCTCTCCATCACTGACCCATGAAATACCAGGGCCACTGTAGGAGAGGAGAAACGACAGACAGCAGGGCCACAGAGTCGCCCATGCATGTGGCACAGCAGTTAAAGATGATCCAGGTGTATGCTAGAGAGGAAGAACTTTTCAGAATTACACCATGCAATTATATTATTCTATTATATTGTTATTATCACGATCATAATTATGACTGTTATTATTAGCGTTATTATGGGTATTGTTGTTATTCAACATCATCGTTGTTGTAGTAGTAGTAGTAACAGTAGTAGGAGGAGGATCAAAAATAATCAAATGTGCAAATTAAGATTGTGTAATTTTTTTGTGTATTTTTCAGACAGTAAAACATGTATAGTCTGCCCTTGCCATAAAATCCCCATCCTTAAGTAACAGATCACTGCTTGAACATACCATGGTTAGTAAATTAGTTTTATTCATTCTTATTCTGTATTTGCCCCCTCTTATTAACCCATCTGTAGAGTGTTGCTTAAATGGAAGAACTGTATTAACCTGATAGAGGACCTCAGGGTAAAAATGAGCTGTTGGGTCTTTATTAACCTCCCTTCTCTTTCTCCCCCCTTCTCTCTATAGTATTATTATGGAGGCTTGTCATGAGGTAATTTAATTAAAAGACATACTCATGTGGGGAAATGTACAACATAAGCAAGTATTGATGGAAATAACAAATGTTTTAAAACTACATTTTGGCTCTCAAAAAGACAGCTTAATTTAACTTAAACAGCAACAGTAGTTGGGCACTTGGGGGCTGCAGAACAAGTTGCAAATGCAGCAGAAATATAGTTTGCATTATCATTTATTTGGACTGAACGGATTCCAGTATTCATCAGTGTTGGTACTGGGTACACTGGGTTTGTCTAAGACGTGACTTCCCTCGGGGGAATGTGTTGTCAGAGGGTTACAGATGTAGCCACCTAGAAGTTCCCCCTGGTCCCTGGTGGGACCGTGATGGGTCCGTGGCGGGTCCGTGACGGGCTCCCGCTTGGCCCGTGGCGATAATTTAAACCCCTGCGATGACGTAGCGAACGCAGCCACGACTGTTAACGCCCCTCTGCAGCCTGTGTGAAAATCAGCTGCAGTACTCATTTGTCCACGGGGAGGAGCAGTGATTTTGACCCGAGTTAATCTGTCAATCACTTTTCCTCCTCCTTTCTTTTTTCCCCTCAGATGAATTGCTATAATTGCCTCCAAAACAGGCGATCTATAAGTAGCTTCAAAGATAAATAAACACCGACAGAGCACAAATAAAAATGTATATCACTCGCAGTTTACCTGTCTACAGAATTTGCATTCTAGTAAATGTTTGCCTTGTGGTGGTTATAATGTTAACACTGAAGCATACGGTGCGCAAATAAACCCTAACCAATAAATAAACAACATGCCAACGTGTCCGTGAATATACACGCATGAGACTGTATGTGTAAAATTAAAGTGTGGTCCTAAGTGACCGCCCTTATATTCAAACAAGAGGAAAGAGAAATAATTATGAGGTTCATAAATTAAATCACCATGATTGTGCGTCGTGCGCCCTCGCCATGGCACAGCTGAGACTTAACATACTTGATGTTTTTTGTTTGTTTGTGTGAAACCTGTAATATAAACAGTTATTTACAAGCCCCTCTTTCAGTTTTTGCCAGTCGGCAACCATGAAATCTGCTGTGCATCTCTGGCTTGCTCATTCACTCCCGATCTGCAAATAAATAAATACATTTCTAGTGACCACAGCGCGTCACGTCTCAGAACCACGGGCTACATTTGTGTATTTATTAGGGCTGTGCAAGTTGCGTTATGGCAACTCATTAAACTATTAACGCCGACATTTATTTTATTGCGCATTAATGCATGTTGCTCACATGCTTTTATTTTGTAAAGGTCTGTTGCTGGCTGCTGCGGTGTAGGGATCAGAGTCGCCGGACACCGTAAACATGCGCTGTGCACCTCTGTAAAATTCTCAATAAAATTTCATGAATGAGTGTATTTTTCACCACAGAATACTAATATCCCTCCCCCTGCGCTATGCTGACCTGACGCGTCTAGTGGTTGACAGCTCTCTCTCTCTTTTTTTTCACTTTTAATGATAAAGTCACGTCAAACCAGCCATTCCCATTAGGAGAGCTACTGGCACTGACGCACCTGTCTTAATATGGAACTCAACATGAGAGCGAAGGTGCGCTCTGCTCTTATTTCCATCTCACCCCACACACGTCGACCTGTGTCTTGTGAAGACGTACAGCGCGATGGAGATGGAGGGAGAGAGAGAGAGAGAGAGAGAGAGAGAGAGAGAGAGAGAGAGAGAGAGAGAGAGAGAGAGAGAGAGAGAGAGAGAGAGAGAGAGACCATACAGTAGACCAGCTGATCCGCCGGTCCTCTGAGTGAAATATGCAAGTTAGTCAGATAATCAGGGCCGTTGCTAGGAATTCTGGGGCCCCTGAAAGAATACTAAAGTGGGCCCCTGACTTTTCCACTTTTTTTCTTAGACTACGTATGTATGATCATTTTTTATTTAGCCTACTTTGTTTTGATGCTAATGCAGCATTACTATGAGTATTAGTCAGGGTCTTATGCAGAATAATTCAGTCATACAAAGATTAGACTAGGTGCAGCAGGTGTCTTCAACTTTGTGAAGTTGTGATATCAAATCGGAATGGGGTTTATAGGGGGATTGACAGTATAGGCTAGTGCTATAACTAGTAAATTATAGTGAAAAATCAATACATTTAATTAATAAATTTAATCCAGAGGAAGTACAGA